>NC_140907.1:39779220-39811720 GCF_045865225.1 Trachurus japonicus
GATTCGATTCAAAATGGATTTTCGATTCAAAACGATTTGATTCCTAATGATTTGTGCTTCAGTCTGTCGGTGTTAAAGGATCCTCATGATCTACTCCAGTCTGCTTTGAAGACAGAACGACTAGAGTGTCTTTTTCACATTTACTGAGTTTTAAACATTTATCCATTTAGCTTAGATGGAATTGTTGAAACTGTTGCATAAAAGCAATATCACATATTGCTTAAGTAACAACATTAAAAGTGCCTCTTTATTAAAAAGATAGTGCAGTTAAACATGCTGCCTTTTAAATTCTAAGGAAATGGAGGCCGACAGCCAGCAGATTTTTTTCATCTTTTTATTTTTTGAAATCGATTTTGGAACATTTTATATCGATTCTGAATTCTGAAAAGGAGAATACCGATTCTTATGTGAATCGATTTTTTGGCACACCCCTACTAAATGATGCCTTAGATATTTTGATTTTATTCTCAAATTTCCAACATTATTTAATATATTTTTTTCACATTATACATTTTATAAAATGCTGCTCTCAACTCGCCACATTTGACCTCTGACCTGCTGAAGGTGGTGACCTTTCTGCTGGATGGAGCCTTTAGCTGTCAACAGCAGCTGAATATTTAATGATGTGAGGACACACAGGAAACTATTAGTGCAGGAGGAAGTACTTTTACCACAGATACTGTAGCTACATACAGTACGTGGTATCTTGACTGCAGGTAGGGGAGACCGGGGACGGTTGCAACAAGCCTTATTCCTCCAATCAGAAACATGCTAGAGTGATGACATGCTGCACATTCACAGTTCGACCCTCGACCACCAAGAATAGAGAAGACGTATTCAGCATCTGCTCCTGCTTGTACTGAGACAAAGTTGTTTTAAGGGGATGAAAGTAGCTTTTTTTCTTGAGCTGTATTTTTATCAAACTGTCCAGACCTTTTGTATAAATGAACCCAAACAGTTTGAGTCACTGTTTTGTTGACTATTAAATGGTCAGCATGTGTCAGTGTCATTGTGTCTATCTAGTACATGATGTTGTTTCAGTTTCAGTTTAATTTATTTGACAAGGGACAATGTACATTACTGTACTGTAGTACAGTAAAACATTGTAAAAAACAAATGTAAATGCACCCGAGTTTTCATCGCCAGTCCCTCTGCCTGATGATAAAAAGGCAACCTTAAAAAAAAAGCAACAATAAGGTAAAATACCAAAGACATATTAATAAATATACATTTGTAAGACAATACACACATTTGCGATGGCACCAAAAGACCAAAGACCAAAGACATGTTGTGTCATGGCTGACAGGGTGGAGACGGTTGCAACAACTGCCATTTGAATATGGAAGCACATATGTAAATGCAAATGTATAAAATGGAACATTTTTAGCTCAAAATAGGCACGTTTATTCCTCTTGATGAACAGAACAGCCAATTATATTAAACCATGAGAGATGCAAGCAAAATAATTCCCTAGATAACTTCCTATAATGAAATATGCTATTTGTATCTATAGCCTAGTTGTATCTTATTCTATGGGACAAAAGTAGCCACATATATTTTCCTATGAAAATTATTTGATGTCATACAGTGAATAAATCATCCAAAAGTAGAGTACATGTTTATATAAGTTTTTTGTATTGCAGATAGTTCCATTCTTCTTGTCTCACGCTGAGATATTGAGTTTTATTACCAGTGTATTACCACCTCTGCACATTGACTCAAAGCCAAAACAAAACTCCAGCTGTTCTCTGATAAATAAATATTACTGTACTGTAAAACGTGTTGCAACTGTCCCCAGTCTCCTCTACACACAGTACACTTCTGTTACTATGACAATTACAGCGTGTATCCTCGTTTTACTGTGTTATCTCCAGTGGTGGACAGTAACGGAGTAAATTTACTACATATCCAGAGGATTTGTACTTTACTTGAGTATTAGATTTCTTTGGTACTTATTACTCTTACTTGAATACATTTCCAAGACAAATATTTTACTTTTACTGGAGTTAATTTCTAGGAAGGCTGAAAAGTACTGGTTACTTTCAGGTCTGCTCTTTTTTTTTTCTAAAATACTTGATTGATTTGTTTTTCTCTGTGTTTCTGCAGCTTTATATATAATAACATTGTGGTTCTACAGTAAAAGCAGCACATCAGTGCAGCTGCTTTCAAAGAGTTCATTCTCAGAAACAAGAGTTAAAAGCTCCTTACATTCATTTACAAACTATTAGAGTCATTCACTGATGTGAACAATAAGAAATTTACTCTGACTCTGACTTTGACTTAAAGGGACAACGAGGAGTTTTGGAAAAGCGAAGTGTTTTCTCACTACATTTATGAGCCTCCGCACCGTGAAATTCTTTGACCGGTGCAAGACAGACTCATGTTTTCATTCATCAATAATTAAAGTCAGAGGTTGGAAGACGATCACATACCGTCGTAGTTCCCACCATAAACAGAGATTCGGCGGCGTTATTCTCATGACTCGCCACGAAACCGAAAGTAAAGAAACGCTGGTCGGCTCGCCCAGCATTTCCACCACCACTAATAATAACAAAATAACCATAGAGACAAAACCATAGATTTATCTAAAATGGACCATTAACAAGTGGTAACGGAGATTCATCCACATTAATATCAGACTTTTTTATTGTCGCGGAATTTTTCGCTCTGCCGCTGGAGAAACTCCTCGTTGTCCCTTTAAGTAAATTTAAAAGAAGTACCTTTAAAAGCAAGTACTTTTTTACTCTTACTCGAGTAACATGTCGACTGAGCTACTTTTAATTTTAACAGAGTAAATTTCAAGTACTGGGGTCTAGTACTCTGTCAATCCCTGCTTATCTCTATTACTGATACTGTGAAACTGTGTGAACTGACTCCAGACCAGCAGAGAGCAGTGACGAGCTGCAGCCGCAACACGGGAGAACAGAGCAAGTGTGTGTGTGTGTGTGTGTGTGTGTGTGTGTGTAGTGTGTGTGTGTGTGTAGTGTGTGTGTGTGTGTGTGTGTGTAGTGTGTGTGTGTGTGTGTAGTGTGTGTGTGTGTGTAGTGTGTGGTGCTGATGCTGATGCTGTAGAGATGGAGCAGAGGGAGTGGATCCTGCTCGGCTCTCCGTCCGGACGGAAAACAACATTCAGGTGAGAAAAAACACACAAACAAACACACAAACACAAACAAACACACTAACACATTTAAATAAACAAACACAAGTCGCGTCGGACGTAGAGAAACGAACCGAAGCGACGCGACGTGATGCTGCTGATGCTGAGGAGTGGAGCTCCGTGTGTGTGTGTGTGTGTGTGATGTTGGTTCACTAGAAACACCGTCTATCGCATTTATTGTGTTGAATTAAGACAATCAAAGCTTCGTTGTGTCGTGACACCGGGAGGGTTGGACGGTAGAGCCTCGGTAGAACAACAGTGGAGATGAAGGCCTCGCGCTGAGGGAAGGGATGAGGATGAGGATGGTGATGATGATGATGATGGTGGTGATGAGGCGTTCAGGTGCAGCCCAGAGGGTGGGACTGCACAGCGCCGCCGCGGCCTCACCGAGCTGCTACAGACTCGTTATTATAAATGAGGGAGTCACCGTCAAGGTGGAGACCATAAACACAGACAATGTCAATGTCCGGTCGGTGCTTTCATAATAAAACCACCACTAGCCTTTATATATAAGCCTATATATAATTTTAAATAGGCTACATGTAGTAGCCTAATAGTGCTGGTTGTTTGCAATGGTGGGATGTTTCTATGGGCAGAAGTAGGCTACAGCTCTGGAAAAAAATTAGGGGCCCACTCCCAAAATGATCAGTTTCTCTGGTTTTACTATTTATAGGTTGTTGTTTTTTTTTATTCTGTCAACTACCGACAACATTTCTCCCAAAATTGAAAAAAAAAAATTGTCATTTAGAGCTTTTATTGGCTAATGACTAAACTAGTCTAAATAACAAAAATATCAAGTCTTTTCAGACATTGAATAATAATAATAAAATAAAATAATAAAACCCTGAACCACATCTGGTTTTATAGGAAGATTATAAAAACCGCTGCTGGGATTAAACATTGACATTATCCCACAAAAACGTATTTATAAACTGTTCCTGAGATAAAATATTCTTGCTGTGTTGTTTAGGAATAAATATGAACATGTTTTCTTTGCATTATTATTATTATTATTCAAGGTCTGAAAAGACTTTGAGTCAGACGATATTTTTGTTATTTAGACTAGTTTAGTCATTAGCCAATAAAAGCTCTAAATGACAATATTTTTTTTTCAATTTTGGGAGAAATGTTGTCGGTAGTTGATAGAATAAAACAAAAACAAAAACAAACGGAATTTTACTCAAACACATCCCTATAAATAGTAAAACCAGAGAAACTGATCATTTTGGGAGTGGTCTCTTCATTTTTTCCAGAGCTGTATGTGCCACTAGAAACTGAATTTAAATCATTTATATATAATTTGTATTGTTTAATTTTGAATAGCCTAATTGCGTTAAAAACTGAATCTGAATAGTAGGCCTATAATTTGAAATTGAATTTATTAGTTTGGACCTCCATAGCCTATAATAATAATAATAATAATAATAATAATAATAGTTTATTTGTATAGCACCTTCCATGCACAAAGTGCTTTACAGGATAAAAGAATGGTACAGTAAAAGGCAATACAGACGAGATACAAACATTAAAACATAGTGCATGCAATTTACAGTTTATAACAACAGCAAGGAAAAAAGGGAAGTAAAAACGATTAAAAAGAAAATAAATAAAAACAGTAAAAATAGATAATAATAGTACCATAATAATACCAGTGATTAATTAAAAGCCAGAGTATAATAATAGGTCTTCAAGTGAGTCTTGAAGCACTCTATGGAGGTTGCTTCTCTGGTATAAGTGGGTAATCTATTCCAGGCCATTGGGGCATAAAAACAGAATGCTGCTTCGCCGTGCTTTTGTAGTTAATTTTGGGGACGTTGAGCAGGCCAGCACCAGATGATCTGAGAGTCCGGGTTGGAGTATATTCAGATGTATGTTTTAAAAACCAGCAAGAGAAATATATATATATATCATTTTAAATAGGCTAGTAATAGTGCTGGTTGTTTGCAATGGTGGGATGTTTCTATGGGCAGAAATATGTGCCGCTAGAAACTGAATTTGAATCATTTATATTTCATTTGTATTGTTTAATTTTGAATAGCCTAATTGCGTTAAAAAACTGAATCTGAATAGTAGGCCTATAATTTGAAATTGAATTCATTAGTTTGGACCTGAATTCCTCAACGACCTGGATGTCTGTGACAATAGCCTAAATTGAAATTGAATTGCAAGAACTGAATCTGAAAAAATATAGAGTTAAATTTTCAGTGAATGCCCCAGGGGCTGGATCCTTTGGAGGACTCGGTCATCAGAGGCTCCTCCTCCTCCTCAGACGGCCACGTCAAATGTTGGTAAATGTGACGGTCTAGCGCTTACAGATGATGTCACACATGTCACAAATCATAATTAGTTGTAGCTGGAGGAAGAAAAAAGAAAAGAAAAGAGGAGACCGCACACTTAAAGGAGAATTCCGGTCATTTTTGACCCCTAAATCGTTGTCCTGATGGTCACCCAGTGTTGGTTGGAGCAAAAAACGCGACTAAAATTGATGCAGGTAAACCAGAGTTACCATGGCTAGACGGTGCTAGCGCTAGCGACAATGCTAACCTATGGGGGCAATTCTTTCAACCACAACAAACACTCAAAAAACAATCAAATATCTCTGGAACATGACTGGAATCCTTAGAGACACCATGAACTCATATAGTGTAGAGTATAAACAGTATAAACTTTGTGTTTTTGCATGTAGCCACTCACCTCAGATAGCCCAACTCTGAAACATCCCAGAAAGACATTACTATCCTATCACAGAGAGAAACTAACACTTTGTCCTTGTTGTGATGATTTCTTTACTAAAATAACCGGTCAGAGATATTTTGGACATTACCACTGCACTGCTCCACCGGTTATTTTAGTAAAGAAATCATCACAACAAGGACAAAGTGTTAGTTTCTCTCTGTGATGGGATAGTAATGTCTTTCTGGGATGTTTCAGAGTTAAAAACACAAAGTTTGTTTCTACTCTACACTATATGAGTTCAGTGGTGTCTCTAAGGATTCCAGTCATGTACCAGAGATATCTGATTGTTTTCTGAGTGTTTGTTGTGGTTGAAAGAATTGCCCCCATAGGTTAGCGTTGTTGCTAGCGCTAGCGCCGGGTAGCCATAGTAACTCTGGTTTGCCTGCATCAATTTTAGTCGCGTTTTTTTGTTCCAACCAACACTGGGTGACCATCAGGACAACGATTTAGGGGTCAAAAATGACCGGAATTCTCCTTTAAGCTACCTTTATGTGCTGCTTTATTTTGCACATCCAACAAAAAAACAGTAACGTTTCGAGCGTACTGCTCTTCTTCAGACTAACTCGTTCATACAGGACGCCCCATGTTTAAACCTTGAGGCCAGCACCTTTTTAAATTGGATGTGCGCGACCTTTCTACTTTTTTGTAACTGGAGGAAACCATGGAAACACGAACAAGCGCTTGTACTGATGAACAATGTTCAATAAAGTTAGAAACATTCGGCTCGTGGTCAGAGAGCGTTTTTTTGCGAAGCCCCACTAACTTGGGGCTAATGCCAACACCTACACACACACACACACACACTTCTTTGTGTATAATCATTCATATACAATCCACCACTTTATTTTCCCATGATCCATTGCGTCACACCACAACGGAAGTGGGTTTTAGTAGCATTCTAGCGAGCGGCTAACTGGTAGCGTTAGCCACCAGTGTAGGCTAGGTACCAAATAAAGGTAAAGGTACTTTATTAGTCACATATACAGCTAGTACAGTGAAATTCTTTCTCTGCATTTAACCCATCCCCCGGGGACCAACTCCAGCTTATGAGCCAGTGCCTTTGGTCAGGGGCACTGACTGGAGGATTAACCTAGCCGACATGTTTTTAGTGGTGGGGGAAACCGGAGCACCCGGAGGAAACCCACGCAGACACGGGGAGAACATGCAAACTCCACACAGAAAGGACCATGGGCGGCCCGGGATTCGAACCCAGGACCTTCTTGCTGTGAGGCAACAGTGCTAACCACTGTGCCACCGTGCCGCCCAAATGTGGGGGCTCCGGGCTGCCAAAACCGTTTAGACTAAATCTGATGTTTGTTAAGTCTATAAAACTAATTATTGAACAAACATTACTATTTCTGTGTGCACGTTTTTGTAATTAGTCATGGTTATATCGTGGTTGTTGGCTTTGTTGACAGCTAACAGCAGCAGCTAAGCTAACAGCAACAGCTAAGCTAACAGCAGCAGCTAAGCTAACAGCAGCAGCTAAGCTAACAGCAGGACGTCAACTGTTAAAACCCTCCCGTTGTCGGAAACGACATGAAACTACTCCAGGGGCCTCATTTATCATTGTGGATACACCTTTTTTTACACCCTTTTTCCCCCGTTTTGTGCTTATGCACTTTTCTCCGCCAAATTTTGGATCTATCAAACCAAAACCTGGCGGTAAAAGTGCGGACATTTACACCCATTTTGACCCTGGCGTACCGTGATTTACGCCTTTTTTGAGGAACAGGAGGAATTGGCGACACCGTTGCTGAGTCAGAGAACTGCAGTGTGAGAGGGAGAGAGGAGCGGAGTACATTTAGAAGAGCACAGTAGGATTTTTTTGAAGTAATTGTGGTAGTGGTGGACCGCTGATGCTGGCAATCCAACCCGCTCTATAATAACACTAGGCTATATGTTAATTGATAAACAGAGCGGATTGTGGATTTTGCTTTTTTGATTAGGCTATATGTGACGTCCGACAAGGATCAAACCATCCAAGTTTAAAAACACACCGGCAGCAGCGCACACTGATCTGCAGCTACTGAGACTGTTATTAACCTGTCACCTGAGTTAACGAGGTGCACGTGTGTTTGGAGCTGACGAGAGGAGAGAATAAAGAGTGAGACAACGCGGCCCTGAGGAGGAACTGTGAAGGACTCAGCTGTAATGGAAAATGACCTAAACCGAGTCCAGTAGAGCTGTAACTGTGTAGTGGAAAGGCGTGCAAAGTAATGGTAACTATCGTTGATTTAGCCTACATTGTTTTAACATCTAGGTGTAAAAAAAAAAAAAAAGGAAAAAAAAAAGATTTTCTGGGATAAAGGGGCAGATTACATAAGATTCTTCTTCTTTCTGCTCCCTTTTGTTGAGATTTGGGAGGTTTTTGTTTTTATTGTAGCTTATTAAAGTGCAAGATCATTTTTCTGACTGATTTATTGCCCGATATCGCCGTGTATCTGCTTTCGGAGAAGTTCCGCTTCTTTCCCCCGCCCTCCGCCCGTTGTCTCCGTTGTCACTTTGTTGTCACTTTGTAGCCGCTCCACAGAGCACATGGCTAATTAATATGCACGTGCTGACCATATATAGTTGTATATAGGCGTTCCGGGAGTGGAGTAAGAGGTGTGTTCACGTGTGCACCATTCTTGGGTCCAGTGTGATTTACCAAAGGCAAATTGCGGAGAGTTGTGCGTACGCACAGTTTGATTGATCTGAAAAAGGTGTAAATATTTTGAGTGTACGCAATTTTTGTCTTTTCGCCATACGCAAAAATGTAGCAGTTTTACACCCTCTTTGATAAATGAGGCCCCAGTTAGCTCAGTCATGTTGGAACTAGGATATCCGCTGGAGAAAATATTTTTTTCATGGGCCGTTTATTGAGTTATTGTTTATTGACACTGCTAACGGCTAACGGCTAACAGTTAGCGCAGCTAATCTAAAATGTTTGTTCAACAATTTGTTTTATAGACTTCATAAACATCAGAGTAGTCGCAACGGTGATATAGTGACGTGAAAATGTGACATAAAGCTAAAACCTCGTCCGTATTGTTCTCATTAAAATTACCTACGTGATGATTATAAATAAAGTCATCACGGCCGATGTCTATCAACCAGTCTATGCTATCAACAATACAGTAACGGTGGAATGGAGCGTCATGGCCACACCCAGCCTCATTCTCCGGAAAGTGGTGGATTACCCCTGGCTAAAACAGTAATGCTCTGTATATTATGAATAAAGCAATAAAACAACAATAATAATGATATAAAATAATAATAATCATGTTTCAGCAAACTTTCCATGTTACAACCAATCAGAGACTTGTCATAATGCGTGTCATTTGTAAGCTACACCGCCTCAACGTTCAGACAGCTAGCATGCTAGGTGCCTAATACTTAACGGCACACAAAGAATCATGGGATACGGGGACGCCGTGGTGAGAGAAGGCTGCATTTACCGGGTAAGGCCTTGTTGTCGCGACGCTGTGACGTCATCGACCTTTAAACGTGTCCTCTGAAGGACGAAGCCTCTGGACTGAGACGCCGTTGAGACTGGACTGTCCTGTGTCTGTGAACGTCTCACTGGTGCATTCAGTGTCAGCATTTATCCCATTCAGCCCCATAACATGTAGACTACAGTTAAATGAATTGAGATGAAATATAAAATTACATCACTTGTGTTTTCAGCAGACTTAACTCTTGATGTATAAATATAAATTTGTCTCAAACGCATTAATATGATCCAATATTTACTGAAGGATGACACGTTAATATTAAATGTGCAATGTAAAATAGAATAAATCAGATTTTTGTTCAACGAAAAAACAAAAACATCAATAATTTTTGACATGATTGTAATTCATCAGCTTATCTGAGAAAATTGAAAGATTTGAGAAAATAAATGTTAAAAAGCAATATTATGTAACAAAGGTCATCCAGTCTGAACTTCACACAATGTGCTAATAATAAACAATGTATTAGTGACTGATGTGATTAACTAATTACATACAATTAATGATTCATTCCCACAATGTGTTTTATTTAAACAGTCAGATCAACATGATGCAATTAAGGCAAGGCAAGGCAATTTTATTTGTATAGCCCGTTTTTACAACAGTTTGTCTCAAAGGGCTTCACATCCCATCATAACAACATCCTCTGTCCTTAGACCCTCACATCCACTGAGGAAAAACTCCATGGAAAACCCTTTTAACAGGGAAAACCAGGAGAAAGCTCAGGGTGAGCAACAGAGGAGGGATCCCTCACCCAGGACGGACAGACGGGACAGAGATGTTGTTACACACAAGAAAACAGTTTATAGTTTATGACACAGAATGTGGGAAACATGGAAATGTATACATGTATGTAGGCTAATGCATGTAATAAAAATGTAGTGAATAAGAAAAAATACTTGAAATATAAAATAATTATTGAAGTGATGATAAATTAAACACTTATTTATAACAAAAGTCGAAAAAATGCAGTTCCACTTAGTTCCTTGTCGAGGAGGGGGTTTTATTTTGAAGGGGCGGCCGGATGTTGTGGTTGTAGCGCAGTGACGCGGTCTTGACGCTGGTGGATCCAGAGCTGCAGTGCGGACAAACAGAACAGGCTGCAGCCGGAGAACCCGACACCCACAGACACACAGACTCTCCTCTTCTCCTCCTTCTCCTCTGGGGTTCTGGGTCTGGACCTGGTTCTGGTTTTCCCCCTAAATCCTGGTTCTGGTTCTGGTTCCTGGATCCTGGACCCGGTCCAAGCAGGAGGAGAGGACCGCGAGTCCGCATCCACGAGTCCTCCATCCTCCCTCCATCCTCCCTCTCCTCCTCCTCCTCCCTCTCCTTCAGCTGCACCGGAGGAAGGAGGACCAGGACCAGGACCAGGACCAGGACTAATAAGGGAATAAAAACTGTTTTTTTTGGTGGTCTGGTTTGATAATAATCCGGACTGGGACTCTGTTGTTAGAGGAGAACTAGACTAGATGGTGGTTTTTTTTAGTCCAGTGGGAGTCTAGTGAGGAGGCCCGAACCCCTTCAGAGGAACGGTGGGTTTTCTGGACCAGGCCGTTTTGTGCCGAAATAAAATCCCAGATGAAGATTCCCAAAAGGCGGAAAAGGAGCGGACGGTGCGCCAGGTAGGTGGACTAGGCCTGACCCGGACCAGATCAGATCCAGACCAGATCCAGATCTGGCCCGGACTAGAGAGCTATAGATATAGAGGCATCCGATCAGACAGTGCAGTGGGTGTGTGTATGTGTGTTAATGTGTATGTGTGTGTGTCCTGCAGTGATGATGATGCGCTAACGGAAGGGAATTTATTTAGGCCTATTGATCCGCGTTTGATTCAGAACCGTTCAGACCCGAGCCGAGCCGGGCCGAGCCGAGCCGAGCCGGGCCAAGGCGGTGTCGCCATGGTGATCTTTAATTCATAACTCGGGTCAGTCCGGGCCAGATTTATCGATCAGCAGGCTGCGATGGTGCTGGTTGCGCATGCGCAGAAGAGACCCATGACTGTGCACTGCAGAGTGATGCAGAGGGAGAGAGGGAGGGGGGAGGAGGAGGGAAGGAGGGGGTAGACCGGAAGTGTGTCACTGAAACATCCATTCCACCTTCATATCATTCATTTATTTAAAAAAAAGAAAAAGAAATGATCTCCTGTGCCTTTTGGAGATCATTTCATCTCTCATATGGCCACTGTATATGTGACTAGATCAAACCTACACTCTTAAAAATGTTGGGTTAAAAACAGCCCAATGTGGGTAGTTTCACAGCCCAGCGCTGGTTAAATATTGGACAGAACACACAAACAACCCAATTAAATGAACCAACAAGCTCAACCTATAGTGGTTGGGTTGAAAAAACAACCCAGCATTAGTGAATATTAAAGGTCTTGTAGTGTATGAGGGTAGGGTAGATGTCCATGTGTTTTTGAACAGCAGGTCTATAGGTTTTATATTAACACTATGAAAGTATCAAAGCTCCAGTCGACACAGAAATTAACATGGCTTGTATATTTAGAAATGGAGCCTTAAAACCAGCTGTCGGGACTTCCTGTAACTTTATGATCACAATGAAGCCGTCACCTGGACCCATCATCCAACCCTGCAAAAAAAAGAAAGAATATCACCTCAGCTATTTTCATCACTGCAAATATGAACCCAAATCTGTTGTCATAGCAACATCATCATCACTAACATGTAACTAACTATGGCTGAAGCAGATGGAGCCTCATGTACAGAAGAACTTCTGCGCCCAAACATTAGCCTATAGAGGATTAGAGACATAAAAATTTAAATAAACACTTAAACAGGACGATTCAGTAGAAATGAAGAGTTTAATTTAATTACAGTTCAGTTGTGTTGCTTTAATGGTAAACGTTATATATCTGTATTTATCATACAATTATTGTAAATAAAATGATTCAGAAGAACATTAAGGTGAATAAATAGTGAGGGAGGATTGAGAGCAACATGAATATTCAAGAAAAGAAAAAAAAACAGAAAACTGTGCATTTAAGAATAATTAAAGAATAATGTTATGTAACAAAGGTTCAAGATGTATGAATGGACCTTATTTTTAAATAATGCAGTTTCATGACAAAGACTTAACAAAAGATGATGATGTGCAGATTTTCAAAATAAAAACCACAATTAAACAATAGAAAAACATTTCACTTCAACACATAACGAGCAGAATTTAACTTTGACATTGAAGTACTGTCATTTTTTTTGACATGCTGTTTTAAAAATTGTAAGTCCAATTCGTTTTTTTAATCTCATATGATATTATAAATAATTTAAAAAATCTAATTAAAATGTTGTATGAGTGGAAAAATAATGAGATAATCCCCATGAAATGACTGAATTTATTTGTCATGTTGGTTTTTATATTCATAATAAATGAGTGAACTTTTACATAGTTTCTTTTATCTCTATTGTAGTTTTGTATATTTTTGAGCATGACAGGATTCAATTAAGACTTTATATATATGTTGCTAAAACAGTGATAATGACATGAAATATGTGTAGACAAGACTTTAATTCAAGACATAATTCGACTTTAGGCAAATGAGTGAGTTTTACAAATATTAGCAGTAATTAGAAGGTTCACTGAACATTTTTGTGTTAATCTGATGTAATTTCATTTTTCATTCATTCACTCATTTTTTCTTAATTTGGTCATTTATCAGAGGTAATTTGTTAATTTTGATATCAATATTTAATCTATTCCTGATTTGATCATTTAATGAGAATTTCAAGATCAATATTCCATTAATGGATAAAAATTGATGGAAGGCTATTGGGTTTTTTTTGGGAATTGTGACATTGTCGTTTGATTTAATCACACACATTGCACATTTCGACTTTTTTTGCATTAGAATGTGCGTCCGCTGGTATTTTTTTCTTCTTTTCGATTGGTTGTCTTTTAACTCTGCAGTGGATCTGTTCTGCGGTTGTTCTCATTTTCCATGTGGTGTCAGATCCACGTTGAACTTTGTAAACAGTGTTCGGTGGCGCCGGGGTTTCACAGCGCCAAACTCTGTAGTTGCAAACAAACAAAACAAAACTGACGTTAATTTAAAACTTCACAAAAAATATATATTTTCTCAGTGAAATATCAACATGACAAAGCTAAGATAACAACAAACTGTTAGCGATATGTGGCTAGCAACATTAGCATTGTCGCAAAGGTGTCACTGTATTAAGTAGAGCTGAAGGATGCTAGGTTTTGATGAATATCTGAATTTTGTTTTTAAATCTGATGCTAAGATATTAGCTCAGGATGTTAGCATCTAATCTGAAAATGCATTTTGTTCCAAAACCAGTGGTGTCGTATCTGTGGTGAAAATCAAGTGTTATTATCATATTGCGTGTGTTTACCATGGTGTCATCCAGGCAGAATGAGGCTGTTTTCGAAACCGCATACTACCGTACTACCTACTACATACTGCGTTAGTATGTACTGTTTACTACATACTGCGTTAGTATGTACTGTATACTACATACTGAATGTAGCCAGTTTATCAAAATGACGGCTGTTTAGAAGTTTGCTCCAATGTTTTTCAGAGAAGTAAATCACATAGGCAGCAGCTGCTCTGCAGAGCTGCTCGGCCGGCCAACCTCCGTCGTCATCCCGGGGGAGAAAACGGTTGATAATTAACTTACCCGCAGGTTTTTAGAGGTTTACCACCGGCTGGTTAAGTTATTTTTAGGAGATAAATGTTGGTCTCATTGATGAAATCTAACAATTGTGGCAGTAGCATTAGTTAGTCTGAATGTAAAGTGAAGCTTCCTGTGTGTATTGGACAGAAGAGCAGCGCTGCCTCGGGGCTCTGGAGCCTACGGACACAAACCACCACATTTACATCAATAAATAAATGTTTTACAATGAACCGATCAGTCTTCATCAGTCTTTATTAATTAAACTTTATAACATAGTTACGGTACACGGCTTTGTTGTTGTTTTTTTTAACACGGCTTTGGTTATGGCAGATAACTTCTACACCGGTTAGACGTCAGGGGCGCAAATTTTTCGCATACTGCAGATTTTGCTTTTGTTTGCATACTGCATAGCCTACTGCATTTTGGCCAAATCAGTACGTACTAGCAGTATAGTATGCGGTTTCGAATACAGCCTGAGTGTCACGGTAGATACTAGCTCTGATAGGCCACACCATTGCCGAGCTTCAAGGCTAACTGATTTAGCAACAGCTGAACTGCTGGAATTAGTTTTGTTGTGCATTTATCTGCTAAAGTTTTTCCTAATGCTGCCAACACTGATGCAGATCTGGCATCACATGGAAACAAAAATAAAATGGTGAATGAATCTAGTTTTGCTGTTGGAGGGTCTGAAGGCGTTGCCCCTCCATGCTCCGCCCCCCTGTGATGTCACTGTGTGAGGTTGTGCGTGCAGGTCGGACGGCTGCAGCGGTCGGTCGTCGTCCTTCTCCTCTCATTGGTTAACTGTGCCCTCTGTTTTGGCTTGTAGGCTAACACAGGAACAGGAAGGGCTTTGTCCCGCTCAGGATTTGTTGTAAGCCGTCAGGTTTTCCGGGAGTTCAGAACTATGGTGAGCTCTGACTGACTGATGATCAAAAAAAAAACTGGAATGATGCAAAAAAAACCCGGCTTCTGGCAGAGCACCCCCTTGCCCCCCCCCCCCTCCCTCCTACTCCCCTTCCCCCTCCCCACTAGAAAAACAAGATTGGTAGATTTGTAGGTGAAGGAGACGAAGACGAGAAGATGAAGAAGAGCAGACTGCGGTGTGAAGGTAGAGAAAGTGTCTGTGAGGATGTTTCACTCTGAGCTGCTGCTGAGACGCTCCGATGCACCACGACGACGCAGTGATGCAGAACCACAGAGTTTCTCTTATTTACACCACAGTCGTATTGTTTAATACGCACAACACCACGCCGAACGGTGCTGCACAATACCACAAGATATGAAGCTGCAAGAATCAGTAAAACAAGATTTAGCGTAACAGGATAAGGATATAAAATATTACAATTAATGTATTTTTACACAAGTTCAAATTCAAACATTACACAAAAGTTTGTAATTTTGTTTTATAGTAATTATTCTTTTATTTTCAATTTTCATTAATGAGCAATTTGATTATTTATTTGCATATGTCGAAATCAACACAAATATAGTTTTTATATTAACAATCCTTTATTATTATTTATATTCAACATTATGTTACATCAGTTTCAATAATGTATTCATGTATTTAGATAAACAAATAATATGGAGAGGGAATTGTTTGTTTAAGATGCACAACACCACGCTGAATGGTACTGCACAATATCACAAGATATGAAGCTGCAAGAATCTATAAAACAAGATTTAGCGTAACAGGATAAGGATATAAAATATTACAATTCAGGGTGTGATAGATTGTATAAAACATAATATAATGAATATAATATACTATGTAATACTAGTGCATTTTACAATACTGAGTATTAAACTACATGAAGTGTCACTAAACAAAGCAGCAGCAACAACATGTTTATTATTATCATAATTATAATTATTATGAAAATTGATATTGTTTTTTGTTATTTTCCCCAAGTTTCCAATCTGTCCTTGGTTTTAAATTTTAAAATATATATGTTTTGATTATTATTCTTTATTAATTCATGAATTAATGGATTTTTTTTATACAAGTTCAAATTCAAAAAGTTTGTTGTAAAAATTGTGTAATTTTGTTTTATGGTAATTATTCTTTTATTTTCTATTTCTTTCATTAATGAGCAATTTGATTATTTATTTCCACATATTAACAATCCTTAAGATGCACAACACCACGTTGAATGGTGCTGCACAATACCACGAGATAGGAAGCTGCAAGAATCTATAAAACAAGATTTAGCGTAACAGGATAAGGATATAAAATATTACAATTCAGGGTGTGATAGATTGTATAAAACATAATATAATGATTATAATATACTATGTAATACTAGTGCATTTTACAATACTGAGTATTAAACTACATGAAGTGTCACTAAACAAAGCAGCAGCAACAACATGTTTATTATTCTCATAATTATAATTGTTATGAAAATTGATATTGTTTTTTGTTATTTTCCCCAAGTTTCCAATCTGTCCTTGGGTTTAAATTTTAAACTATATATGTTTTGATTATTATTCTTTATTAATTTATGAATTTTCAAATTCAAACATTATACACAAGTTTGTAATTTTGTTTTATAGTAATTATTATTTTATTTTCTATTTCTTTCATTAATGAGCAATTTGATTATTTATTTCCACAAATATAGTTTTTATATGAACGATCCTTTATTATTATTTCTATTCATCATCATGTTACATCAGTTTCAATAATGTATTAATGTATTTAAATAAGGAAATAATATGGAGAGAGAGAATGATGCACACAGAGAGGAAAACAAGTATTATCATACTTTACTTTATTTGTTTATTTAGTCGGGACAATGCATATTAATGGACAGTGAGTACTAGAGTACCCACAGTAAATACACCGGATTTAGCACATGTACTAAATTACATCCGTAGTCCCCAAAACAATACAACAATTAACATAAAAAGTCCAAAAAGACAGAGGACCAGTAGATAACAGGAAAAGTACATTTACATAGTTACAGGGTTAGACATGATTCTTTGGATTGTAAAAAAAATATATATATAATCTATACAGCTGCGATTTAACATGATTCATTGAAATATAAAAGTATACAGTATGTTTATACAGTTGCGATTGACATGATTCATTTTAAATATAAAAATATAAATCTAAACAGTTGTGCTAGTAAGTTGCAATTGACATGATTCGTTGAAATATAAAAATATATATACGTATCTATACAGATGTGGCTGACATGGTTCGTTGAATTATTAAAAAAATACCATCAACACTGTAGTATTAGTATTAACTCTATTTAATTAATTATATTGCACCTGTTGGATAGCAGCAGCCGTGATTGGCCGGTTGTGTTGTGTTGTTGTTGTGTAGGACTGTCGCGGTGCGTTCAGGGACACTCTGTGGCTCCGCCCGCTGCAGCGAGCGGCGGCTCAGCAGCAGGTTTCACTACATCTCCAGTGTTACAGCGGCTCCCGATGCTGATGATGCTGCTGCTGCTGATGATGATGATGTTGACCATGATGATGATGATGATGATGCTGGTGTTTCACAGAGCTGTATCACTGCAGGTGCAGAGAAGCCTCCTCCCCTCCTTTTCCTCCTCCTCCTCCTCCTCCTCTCCTCCTCTCCTCCTCTCCCAGTCCGTCCAGTCCTCTGTCGGAGCTGGTCTGACTGGAAACGCAGCGGACGGATTCACACTCTCCATTGTATCTGCAGTCGGCCTGAGCTCTGCATGCACCGATGACGGCCCGTGGCATTGCATGCACAACAACAGCATGGTTTGGGGACTGACATGCATCACTTTGAACTTCAAAATTTCTCCCCCCCACGAATCCACTGAGAACTGAGAACCATTCATGATGGCAGACATGTTGTCATGTTGCTCCGGTCGAGACAGAGACAGAAAACCAGAGCGTCAGGGTGTGGTGATGCTCAGAGTCTGAGTCTGGAACAGGGAAACCACTAAAACCCAACTACTAACCCACTCTCTGTGTTAAAGGACAATTCTAGGCGAATTCAACTCGGGGCTGTATGTTTCTATCATTTTAGGTCTAAAAGAAGGAATCTGAAGGTTTTCAGTTTAATGTCTCCTGTTTTGCGGTAGTTGTGTCTGTCCCCGCGTCGCCACGGCAGCGATGAATGGGAGCGGATTGAAGTTCTGCTGCTTAGGCTGTTTCCATCCCTCAAAGCCACAGACAGCGTCAGATGGAGACTCAAACATGCAGCCAGAAGTTTATTTACTTCAACAAGCCGACATGTTTGTAAAACTAGATCTAATTCAAAGTCTGGCGGAGTCGAGACCCAAGTTGACGCTCGGTGTGTTCAGGTGCAGTGGGAAGCTCCCGTTTGTGTCATAAAAACAGAAATATCAACTCTTGACTTGCTTGAAGTAAATAAACTTCTGGCTGCATGTTTGAGTCTCCACCTGACGCTGTCTGTGGGAAAAAATGTACACGTGAAGTCAGTCAAGAGTTGATATTCCTGTGTTTATGACACAAACGGGAGCTTCCCACTGCACCTGAACACACCGAGCGTCAACTTGGGTCTCGCGCGAGACTCCGGGAGACTTTGAATTAGATCTAGTTTTACAAACATGTCGGCTTGTTGAAGTAAATAAACTTCTGGCTGCATGTTTGAGTCTCCATCTGACGCTGTCTGTGGCTTTGAGGGATGGAAACAGCCTAAGCAGCAGAACTTCAATCCGCTCCCATTCATCGCTGCCGTGGCGACGTGGGGACAGACACACAACTACCGCAAAACAGGAGACATTAAACTGAAAATCTTCAGATTCCTTCTGTTAGACCTAAAATGTTAGGAACATACAGCCCCGAGTTGAATTCGCCTGGAATTGTCCTTTAAACAGCCATGCGTATTACTCAATACTAATTTTAGTTATTACTTTTTTTTTTCTTTTTTTTTCTTTTTTTTTAGAATTTTTCCAATTTAAAATTTCCTTTTTATTTTTAAATTTCATTTCTTTCTATATATTTATTATTTGCACAGGTCAAAAGCAAACAAATTATAAGATTTTCATATTAAATGCATAATCTCAATTTATATAAATTATTAATTATTAGTTTTTGGTTTATTGTTTTGATTCTTTGCATAAATTAAACAAATGACAACATTTGTAATAGAAATTGATTAATCATCATCATTTTATAATCTTGTTTCTTTAAATTTCTTATGTTTTATCAAATTTGGAATTTTAATATTTTTTTTATAGGTACATTTTGTTCATTAATTCATTAAAAGAAATTACAGGAAATTGTGAAACTTTATCATTTCCTGTTATGTAGATTTTATTGATTTCTTTTTTTTATTTAATATTGTAATTTTGGTTCTTTACTGGTTTATTATTTAAATCAATATTTTATTTGTTCATTAGTCAATGCAAACACTAACCCAAATCCATCCAATCCCCACATTATTTGCAGAAGCAGCTGAGTTTGGACAGTTTTCACCGTGACCTTAAGAATTTGAACAAATATACAAATTTCGTAATAAAATATTCAAGTTTCGTTAAAAATAACACCAAATATTTAACCACATTAAAAAACAAAACAAAACCACTGGGACTTTTCTTTCCCCTGAAGTCGTCCTGCAGGCAGAGCTCCCCCCCCCCCCCCCCCCCCCCTCCAGATGTTTGGTCCTCAACTCCACAATCCAGACAAAAGTTTATGTTCAGCACCAGAAACCTCAATGAAAATATAAACGGTGTAAACTCACTGAGTGTGGGAGCATGCACTGCCTGCCAGGCCAGATTACCCATAATTCCTACGTAAACCACACACATTGAGCTTCTGTGACTAAACAAGCCCTTTGCACCTCAATAACAAAACGAGTTATTTGTCAAGTACTAATTTTTTGCTTTTATTATAAGGGCTTGGAGTCAGAACACGTTCAATACTTGTGTTGATACAAGATAACAGATACTTTTCCTCTTTGTTCAACCATACAGTACCCGTTCTGATAAATTATTCAGAACTCAATCTAAGTAAATGAACACAGATTTAACCGCAGTAACCGCAATTTCAGTATTTGTTTTTTTTTCAGCCCAAAGTATTGAGGTTCGGTTCTTCAGCCCTTATCAGTATTAATCTTTTTTTTTTCTTTTTTCCTCTGAACTGTATTTTTAAAGGAATGGTTTAACATTTTGTGAAATAAGCTTGTTCTTTTTCTGGCTCTAGATGTTCAGATTCGTACCACTGTCAAGGTGTGTCATCTATGTAGCGTACTGCTAGCAGCCGCTTATCTTATCTTAGCTTAGCATAAAGACTGAGAACGGAAATTCTTCATTTCAGGCTAGTTGTTTTTAGCCTCGTAAACCAGCCTCTCCTGGAAATGCATTTCATTTCATTTCATTTCTCGGGAGAGTCTGGCCTCATTCCCCCTGTAAGCGTTTGGGGTAGGCGGGAGCTGGGCGGGAGTAGTAGCGTTGACAGACAACCGCATTCAGCCAATCAGTAAGTTGATAGATCAAACTTTTGCCGAATCCAGTTGGAAGAACAGCGAAAACTTCGTCCTCGTCTTCCTTCAAGAAACTCAACAAGCGCCGACTCTTGCTCTTGTTTAATTGCTGTAATGGATGTAGTAAGAACTTCCCTTGTTGCTGTTTCTAGGCTGCTACTGCTAGATGCTACTGAGAGTCGCGCAGTGTAGTGACGGGGCTTTGCACCAGTCGGTCCCTGATTGGCCAACGTGCTGTGTCAATCACAGAAATCTGAGCGGCGACGCTGATTGGCTCGGCCTTCTGAGGGTTTCAGGCCAAACGCTTACAAGGGGAATGGGCCTCTTACCACGGCAGAGCTATTATAGCAGTAGCAGCCTAAAAACAGCAACAAGGGAAGTTCTTACTGAAATACCATCCGTTACAGCAGTTAAACAAGAGCAAGAGTCGGCGCCTGTTGAGTTTCGTGAAGGAAAAGACGTTTTCGCTGTTCTTCCAACTGGATTCGGCAAAAGTTTGATACACCAACTTGCTGATTGGCTGAATGGGGTTGTCTGTCAACGCTACTACTCCCGCCCAGCTCCCGCCCACACCAAACGCTTACAGGGGGAATGAGGCCGGACTCTCCCTCAGAAATGAAATAATGCATTTCCGGGAGAGGCTGGTTTACGAGGCTAAGTTGTTTTCATCTGTTTCCAGTCTTTATGCTATGCTGTGCTAAGCTAAGCTAAGCTAACCGGCTAGCTGTAGCATCATATTTGCAGATATGAGAGTGGTGTCTATCTGAACTTCTGACTCTCAGCAAGAAAAACGTGAAGTCTGTTTTCTCATGAATGTCAGACTGTTCCTTTACTGTGAAAAGAACCGAGGTTTCTAATGGAATCAGAGCAGCGTCGTCTAGTTCAGAAGGACGAGCCTCTGTGCCATGCTGCTGCTGCTGCTGCTGATGGTTGGTTGTTAGTTCAGACGATTGACTTGAAAACTGAAAACCGGCCTGTTCTGATCTCTGACGATTCGGTCGGGTCGACGGCCGTCGCGCGGCAATCGAACCTGCGGGGCGGCTGCTGCAGTCGGGACGAGCAGCGCAGAGCGTCCGACTGCTTCCTCTGCAGACATGATATTTGCTCAAGTTACTGCAAATACCATCACACACCCCAACCCTGCCCCCCCCTCCCCCCACCCTCACCGGCCTGTAGCCTGATCCAGCTGAAGAATGGCTTCTAATGGCCGCCAGCCATCTGTAGTGCCTGTTGTTATTATTATTATACTGGACTGCTGTGATTGGCTCAGCTCCGGAGCCTCCCGGCACCGAGACGACCCGCGTTAAAATCTCTAATTTCTCTGCCCTGCTCTCCCCCTTCCTTCCTTCCTTCCTTCCTTCCTCTCCTCCTCTCCTCCTCTCCTCCCCCCTTCCTTCCTTCCTCCCCGTCTCCTCACAGATAAATGGCTCTTTTAAGCTGGGAGCTGCTCGTGTTCTGTCTGGCTGGCAGATGCAGTGCCTAGTGCCCAGCCTCCAGGACAACGCCAACATGAACGGGACGTCCGAGCAGGCCGACATCCTGCCGCCAAACTGCATGGTCAAAGACCGATGGAAAGTGGTGAGTCAGGAAGACTGTGGAGCTTTAAAGGGACAACGAGGAGTTTTGGAAAAGCGAAGTGTTTTCACACTACATTCATGAGCCTCCGCGCACCGTGAAATTCTTTGACCGGCGCAAGACAGACTCATGTTTTCATTCATCAAGAATTAAAGTCAGAGGTTGGAAGACGATCACATACCGTCGTAGTTCCCACCATAAACGGAGATTCGGCGGCGTTATTCTCATGACTCGCCACGAAACCGAAAGTAAAGAAACGCTGGTCGGCTCGCCCAGCATTTCCACCACCACTAATAATAACAAAATAACCATAGAGACAAAACCATAGATTTATCTAAAATGGACCATTAACAAGTGGTAACGGAGATTCATCCACATTAATATCAGACTTTTTTATAACCAGATACAAACTCCTCATTGTCCCTTTAATACATTCTTCAAAATTCCCTAAAATTGTAATTTTATGTCGTGCCATTTCCTTTTATATTAATTATGATTTCAACAATCGGTGCTAATAGACGTTCAGTGTTTTTGACTGAAACATCAAAACATTGATTTTTTTCTTTAATAATAAAAAATAAAAAATGACTCAGACTGAATTAGTGAAGTCCATGTGACCAGTAGTTAAATGGCTAATGCATGAAAAAAAAATTAAAAAAAACAAACATGGCTGTGGTTCTTTGAGTTTCCTCTGGTTTCTTACATAACACAGCTCCTGTCTCAGCCAATCAGATCGCAGCGTGGAGCCTGCAGGCTGTTTGCACTTCAGTGATCAATTTACTGTTTTCACGGAACTGAAGTCCAACACACACACACACACACACACACACACACACACACACACACACACACACACACACACACACACACACACACACACACAGACAGATAAATAAATGTATAAAGAAAAGACAAAAACAGGAACAAGTTGGAGGATATTGGGCCAAAAAGGCAGCTTTTCACTCTCTAATTTTCTGTTGTATCGATGGTGATCTTTTATTTTGGCGGGGCTCTTGTGGCTCCAGCTTAAAGGGATAGTTCACCCAAAATTTAAATTTCATTCATTATCTCCTCCCCCTCATGTGGACTAAGGGCTGGGAGAAGTTTCAGAGTCCTCCGTGGCTTCTCTTGAGTTACAGCGGGGCTCCGTGCAGCACTGCATGTCCATATAACGGTTGCAAATGGATACCAACTGTCTTCGTAACAAAAAGACACACCAAAAAACATCCAAATACCTCCATGCTGCTCGGATGTAATGTCCGTCTTGTATTGAAGCCCCGACATGAGAAATAAGTCTATATTTCAAGCTTGTTTTGTAGCAGAAGTTTCTCAAAGCTTCTCTTCCTGGTTCATCAAATTTGGACGAACCAGGAAGAGGAGCTTCCGCTACAAACAAGCTTGAAATATAGACTTATTCAATTTTTTTTCGGGACAATTTTGCATTTCGGGGCTTTGATACAAGACGGACATTACATACGAGCAGCATGGAGGTATTTGGATGTTTTTTGGTGTGTCTTTTTGTTACGAAGACAGTTGGTATCCATTTGCAACCGTTATATGGACATGCACTGCTACGCCGAGACCCCCTGTAACTCAGAGAAGCCACGGAGGACTCTGAAACTTCTCCCAGCCCTTAGTCCACATGAGGGGGAGGGGATAATGATGGAGGAGATAATTGAGAAAATTTCAATCTTGGGTGAACTATCCCTTTAAAGCAGCTCTGACATTAACAGACCAAACTGACCGTGGCTCTGTCCTGTGCTCCTCCCTCAGCTGAAGAAGATCGGTGGGGGCGGCTTCGGGGAGATCTACGAGGCCTTGGACCTGCTGACGCGGGAGAACGTGGCGCTGAAGGTGGAGTCGGCCCAGCAGCCCAAACAGGTGCTGAAGATGGAGGTGGCGGTGCTGAAGAAGCTGCAGGGTGAGAACATCCACACGGAAACCTCGACTAGATCCTTAAATCTAGTTTCATCTTTTTTCTTATTAATTAGCTAATTGTTTGATTTATTTATTTGTACAAGTTAAAAGAATTCAGGTAAATTCAGGGATAAAAACTCCTTAACCAAATCCTGCACGTTGTTGTTGGATGGTGGGTCCAGGTGGTGAGGGGGCGGGGCTTAGTTGTGACATCACAAAGTGACAGGAAGTCCTGACGGCTGGTTTTAAGGCTCAGTTTCTGAATACAGGCTGTGTGCATTTCTCTGTGGACTGAGGCTTTGATACTTTCACAGTGTTAATATAGAACCTAGAGCTGCTTTATAATCACACTACACATGGACATCTACCTTTATACTGTATGGAGCTTTAACACAAACATCTACTTTTATACTGTATGGAGCTTTAACACAAACATCTACCTTTATACTGTATGGAGCTTTAACACAAACATCTACCTTTATACTGTATGGAGCTTTAACACAAACATCTACCTTTATACTGAAGGAGCTTTAACACAAACATCTACCTTTATACTGTATGGAGCTTTAACACAAGCATCTACCTTTATACTGTATGGAGCTTTAACACAAACATCTACCTTTATACTGTATGGAGCTTTAACACAAACATCTACCTTTATACTGTATGGAGCTTTAACACAAACATCTACCTTTATACTGTATGGAGCTTTAATACAAACATCTACCTTTATTTTAAAGGAGCTTTAACACAAACATCTACCTTTATTTTGAAGGAGCTTTAAAACAAACATCTACCTTTATACTGTATGGAGCTTTAACACAAACATCTACCTTTATACTGTATGGAGCTTTAAAGCAGATATCAGTGGAATGTTTTTGTTAATATAAGTCCTAAATAGTCCTATTTTCCGTCAGCAATCACTTACATGAAGTATTTCAGCCTAAACACGAGTCTCTCCGTCACTCTGCTCTGCTGTAACCCGAGGAGAAAATTTTCCTTGTGGGATACAAGTGTTATCCAATGAGGGGAGAGAACGGCATGAAGGGCTGTGTGTGCAGCCAAGGGATGCGTGTGAATGTGGTGACGTAGCACGAGGACCAATTGATGCCTGACAAGGGCGGGGGCTGCTAACTCATGGTGCGTTCAAGGAAACTCGTACTTTGTGTTTTTCCTTCCTGTGAAGTCATACCAGTTCGATCTGGTACGAGTTCACGGGTCGGAAGTTACGAGTGGCCGTTATAGGGAACTTTCACAGACAACAGGACGGTAAAAACACGAGCTACGGGTTACCTGGAACGCTACCAAGTCGTAGTTATGACTTGAAGCTGTAACTTACGGTTTCAAAAGCCTGCCTTGAACACAGCATTAGCCGAAACGGCCGTGCCACTGATATCTGCTTTAACACAAACATCTACCTTTATGGAACTTGAACGCATCATTAGGGGTCGTTCAAGGTCAGGACGGTAAAAATGAACAGCAGCTCTTTCACATATTGAATTTAATGCTTGAGATAAACGATGATGATGACGGTTGAGGTTGTGTAACTTTGTTATGTCACAGTTGATCTAAAGCAGAGATTGTGTTTCATGTGTGTGTGTCACAGCAGCACGTGATTGGTCAGTTCATTACTAATCAGAGCAGCTGAGTCACAGCAGCATCGAGTTTCCAGCTGACGAGCGCCATCAGCTCCGGTCCAGCAGTCACTCACCAACATGATGCACTGTAGAAAAACACTCAGCTGGAACATAAATAAAATGTTAACGACATAAACTGGTTCAGCTGAAATGGAGAGTTTGGTCCAGGTCCAGGTTTAAAGCTATTTAAAGCTTTTAAACAAGCTTTACAAACATTAGCCCGTTTCTTAAAGGACAATTCCAGGCGAATTCACCTCGGGGCTGTATGTTCCTAACATTTTAGGTCTAACAGAAGGAATCTGAAGGGAGCGGATTGAAGTTCTGCTGCTTAGGCTGTTTCCATCCCTCAAAGCCACAGACAGCGTCAGATGGAGACTCAAACATGCAGCCAGAAGTTTATTTACTTCAACAAGCCGACATGTTTGTAAAACTAGATCTAATTCAAAGTCTGGAGGAGTCGAGACCCAAGTTGACGCTCGGTGTGTTCAGGTGCAGTGGGAAGCTCCTGTTTGTGTCATAAACACAGGAATATCAACTCTTGACTTGCTTCAAGTAAAAAAAACTTCTT
This sequence comes from Trachurus japonicus, assembly GCF_045865225.1. Classification (NCBI taxonomy): domain Eukaryota; kingdom Metazoa; phylum Chordata; class Actinopteri; order Carangiformes; family Carangidae; genus Trachurus; species Trachurus japonicus. The sequence goes on from NC_140907.1 coordinate 39,805,390, forward strand.
GTCGCATGTTTGAGTCTCCACCTGACACTGTCTGGAAAGAAATGTACACTTGAAGCAAGTCCAGAGTTGATATTCCTGTGTTTATGACACAAACGGGAGCTTCCCACTGCACCTGAACACACCGAGCATCAACTTGGGTCTCGCGCGAGACTTTGAATTAGATCTAGTTTTACAAACATGTCGGCTTGTTGAAGTAAATAAACTTCTTGTTGCATGTTTGAGTAGCCATCTGACGCTGTCTGTGGCTTTGAGGGATGGAACACGCGGGGACAGACACAACTATCGCAAAACAGGAGCAATTAAACTGAAAATCTTCAGATTCCTTCTTTCAGACCTAAAATGTTAGGAACATACACCCCCAAGTTGAATTTGCCCGGAATTGTCCTTTAATGTAATGAGTTCCAGTGTTTCCCCCCGAAAATTTGTTAGTTAAGGTGGTGTCTGACCTGTCGACGGGGGGAGACATTAAACTGAAAACCTTCAGATTCCTTCTTTGTTGTTAAGGCGGCCGCCTTAAAGGGATAGTTCAACATTTTGGCAAATTGGCCCATTGCCATAATTGCTATAGTCATAGCAGTAGGTTCGTTACCTTTAATTGTCGGTGTAAGCTATTTTCAGTACGGCGGAGCGCAGCAGCTGGCTGCTCAGAGCTACGCTATGGAGGCTAAGGGAATTTCTTGGTTTCCCTCATTAAACTCATCAAATTCAACATCCCAAAACTCCACAGCGCTTTTGTAGACAAGTTGTGACCTGCACAACCACCACGCTATGAGATAATGACGGAACGATACGAAACGGAGCCGTTTTCGAGGTAAATACAGGGTAAATACGGAGACTGCTTGCTGAAAAACTGTCCCTGAACGCAACGCGCATCAGCGGTTTTGTATGAATTTACCTCGAAAACGGCTCCGTTTCGTATCGTTCCGTCATTATCTCATAGCGTGGTGGTTGTGCAGCTCACAACTTGTCTACAAAAGCGCTGTGGAGTTTTGGGATGTTGAATTTGATGAGTTTAATGAGGGAAACCAAGAAATTCCGTTAGCCTCCATAGCGTAGCTCTGAGCAGCCAGCTGCTGCGCTCCGCTGTACTGAAAATAGCTTACACCTACAATTAAAGGTAATGAACCTACTGCTATGACTATAGCGATTATGGCAATGGGCCAATTTGCCAAAATGTTGAACTATCTCTTTAACAGGAAAGCGCTGCGGGAAACCCTGAGTTCAGTCTGAAGGTGGAAACTTGACACTGACTGACTGACTGATAAAAGACAAGTTGCCTTCACTGACTCTTCTCCTCGCTCTTTTCCAGGTAAAAACCACGTCTGTAAGTTTATTGGCTGCGGGAGAAACGACAAATTCAACTACGTGGTCATGCAGCTCCAGGTGAGTGATGGCCGCTATGGACTCAAGGCTTTTATTGTGAAGGGTAACACTGCAGCACTGCAGCAAAGACTCATGGGGGTTGTAGTTGTTGACTTGACACGTGGGCGGGGCTTCAACATTTTCTCCTTTACTGTCCACAGTCGTAGGACAAACAAATCGTAGCAGCTCTTAATTGATATTGTTTAATTGTCATCTTAAATAAAACTTGTAACTATTGATATAACTCTAGAAAATCAGTGATGTCACATACTGTAGAGGGTATGCGTTTATGTCACGTTGCCCTCGGCAACGCCCCTTCGGTTCGGACTGAGTGGCAAAACAAACCTCCCTCAACGTGCTGGCGGATAGCGGTGGACTCATAAACTGGATAAAATATCTTAGATCAAAACAAATTGATGTCAAAAGGAGTCGACAACCAGCTCCCCAAAACCGTCTGCTCCACAGACACTGACAATCCTGTAACCATGGTAACACATACTGACAATCCTGTAACCATAGTAACACACAGTGTGACCGCGGTACCTGCAGAGTGACAGACAAGCTCAGTGTTATTGTGCAGAGGGACGAGATTACAGCTGTTACTGTCGTCTTGACAGTGACTCCCGACACTTAAACACAAGCTGCTTTTATTCTGAAAAACTCTAACAAGTCAAACTGTAGGATGTGTTAGAGCAGTGGTTCTCAATCTTTTTTCAGTGAAGTACCCCCTGTGAAATATTTTTTCAGCCAAGTACCCCCTACCCAGCGCAAAGCATTTTTGGACCAAAAGACGTAAAACACAGCAATGTGTCATCAGTGTCTGCTTTATTTTACTTTAAAACTGTGTAAAACATTGGTTATAGTGGCCTCTTTTGAACTATTTGGAAATAAAAAATATATAGAAATACAGACTAAAAAATAATCAACTTGATTATAAAGATTTTTGCACATGAGAATAATCATCAGTCTAAAATGCTATCTAATAAATATCTGTTCTCAAAATGAATTCATGATATCAATTATAGACACACATTTCTTCACACACACAATAAAAGTCCAGACAGTAGGGCTACTGCTTTGCAGGTCAGTTGTCCTGGAACACGGTGGCATGGGGGGGCTGTGCTCTATCAGAGGTGTGGCTTCAGATCATAACAACAGGTTGAGAGCCAGAGGACTTCTCTCTCTGTCTGTGTTAACTGAGGCAGTGAAACACACCTGCATTAGTGGCCTTGACTTTATGAAGTTGATCACTTTGATGCTGTCGTTTAAAATCTCATGTAACAACAACCTGAATTCATAAAGTTTCCTCATGAAGCAGTCAGGAGGCTCACCGACATGTCGTGCATGTTTTGTGTTGAGATGCGTCTGGAGATGAGCCAACTTCATGCCACTGTTTGTAACTTCTCCCCACAGAAGAAAAACAAAACATGATGCCTAGAGTGGGTTGCAACTCGTGGACGTGAATCCCTTCATCACAAATTCTTCTGAACACTGTCGGGAATTTACCTGCGCTGGTTTGCCTTTTTTTTTATCACTTATCCCTCCGTGTTTCAGCAGCGCTGCTGCTACGTCAACCCCGTTGTTTGATTGACAGGCGATGCCGTGCAGCAAATGCCAGGTTGGGTTAAACCATCTGGTGTGGGGGGGCTCGGTTTTCTTTTTTAGGATAATTAATTAAGTAGCCCACTGAATATAAGATTTAGTTTATGAATTTAGACATGTATTTTATTGATATATCCATTATATAATTATTTTAATGGATTTTGGAATTTAGATATTTTTTTAATATAGGCCTATATATTTAAAATCTCACGTACCCCCTGGAGTGCCTTCACGTACCCCTAGGGGTACGCGTACCCCCATTTGAGAAACACTGTGTTAGAGGACTAATTTATCAGTCTAACCATCATAGCTAACTATGATACCTGAAACTGTAAACACAGCTGATCGATCGAAAAAAAAATTACAGCTCCAGTGAATTTACTTTCTGTCATTGAGAACAGGTTCTTGAATGTAACTCGGTCAAAGTGAGACATATCCTCAAGATTTTTAGCAGCTCTGTTAGGTCATGCTGCTCTACATGCTAGAAGCTAGACATGTCAGACTTGTATGGGCTCGGAGAAAATCGCTTCGTTACTTGCGTTGTTTTTTGCCGCTCAGTGGACGTTCCACAGCGACTTCCAAGTAGCCTACCGTGACGTCGCGTGCATACCCTCTATTGCTGTAAATCAGGAATTTAAATTTGAATATTTTTTCCCTGTCATTTGTTATTTTCTTATGAAATGCACAAAAACGCAGAATTATAACAGGCTCTATATGGGATTTAAAATCAAAGTGTTTTGTACAGAGATGCGTTACCATGGTGACAGCTGCACTCGTCTGTAGTGTGCTCCGTATCTGAGCAATGTTTCTCCCTTGTTGTCGCTGCAGGGTCGCAACCTGGCCGACCTGCGGAGGAGTCAGCCCAGAGGGACCTTCACCATGAGCACCACGCTGCGGCTCGGGAAGCAGATCCTGGAGTCCATCGAGGCGATCCACTCCGTGGGCTTCCTGCACCGCGACATCAAACCGGTACGAGCACCATGAACGGGGAGAATTTAAAACTGTTTCTGTTTTTTTTTCTACAAAGGAAACAGACAAAACATGAGAATGTGTGAGCGACAGAGCAGAAAGAGTGTGGACATGTCGAAGTTAAGAGGATTTCTGGGGATGAGTAGATTTGCACATTAATGAGCTGAAGTGGAACAAAAGCTGCAGGACAAAGACACAGAGCAGTGAGGAGCATCAGGACGAGCGAGGACCCAAATCCCACTGACAGTGGATTTTCATCTAATCCAGTTCATGAACATCACATCGGACTGGTTCAGGTTTCATCAGATCAAATCACAGCTGACAGAGGTTCAGCTCAGAGTCTCGGTGTCCTGAAGGTCTTGTGTCCTGAAGGTCTTGTGTCTTGAAGGTCTTGTGTCTTGAAGGTCTCATTTGTCCTGAAGGTCTCATTTGTCCTGAAGGTCTTGTTTGTCCTGAGGGTCTTGTATCTTGAAGGTCGCATTTGTCCTGAACGTCTTGTTTCCTGAAGGTCTTGTTTGTCCTCAAGGTCTTGTGTCATTAAGGGTTTGTGTCCTGAAGGTCTCATTTGTCCAGAAGGTCTTGTGTCCAGAAGCTCTTGTGTCCTGAAGGTCTCATTTGCCCAGAAGGTCTTGTGTCCTGACGGTCTTGTTTGTCCTTAAGGTCTTGTGTCTTGAAGGTCTTGTGTCCTTAAGGTCTTGTGTCTTGAAGGTCTTGTGTCCTTAAGGTCTTGTGTCCAGAAGCTCTTGTGTCCTGAAGGTCTCATTTGTCCAGAAGGTCTTGTCTCCTGACGGTCTCATTTGTCCAGAAGGTCTTGTGTCGGGAAGGTCTCATTTGTCCAGAACGTCTTGTATCCTGAAGTTCTTGTGTCTTGAATGTCTTGTTTGTCCTGAGGGTCTTGTATCTTGAAGGTCTCATTTGTCCTGACGGTCTGGTTTGTCCAGAAGCTCTTGTGTCCTGAAGGTCTCATTTGTCCTGGAAGTTTCGCTTATCCTGAATCTCTAGTTTCTTCTCAAGGTCTCGTTTCTACTGAAGGTCCCGTGTCCAAGACTTTTCTTCCTCAAGTCTCATTTGTCCTAACGATCTTGTGTCCATCAAACCATTGAGATGATTTAATAAGGAGATATTTGCTCCTGTGTCTTCATTCAGACCTTGAGCTGCAGATGTTTCTGCCCTTTTCATCTATTCCTCTCATGTTGAGTTTTTTTTCAGCCGTAGATGAAGTCACCTTGAATCTGTGAAAACTGAAAGGCGTTGCCGTTGACGCACTGAGGTGATTTTCACCGAGCGCCTCGGTATCTTGGTGACGCGGTGGCACAGTGGGAGGCCGGGTGGGGAGGTGGGAAGTCTGAATGTGCTGCTGATGAACCCAGCAGAACGAGTGGGTTTCCTGCTCTGTGCTATAAATAGGATTCTGTGAAATAAGACTGGTTTAGTGCTGGATTATTCGTTGCTGCAGGAGTCCAACATGTAGTCGTTTACAGTTCGTTTACTTCTCTGCTGCTGTTACTGTGATTTAAATGATTCAGTTGTGTGATGTGTGTGCGTCGACCTGAGGGAGAAAACAACCTAAAGATTTAAATGTTTTTTTAACGATGTCGGCGCCATTGTTTCATCAGTTTCATCAGTTTCTCATCAACCCTGAAGTGTTGCTGAGGGTGAAGAGTTTCACTTCACAGCTGCTGCTTGTTTTCTGATGAGAAACACAACAACTGTGAAGTAAATATTTAATGTGGTGCATTAAAATCAAAAATGAAACGTAGAAGATCAAACAACCCAGTGCATCTATGTTCAGTTTGTCTTTCTGCTCTAACTGGACTTGATTTCAACCATTTCAACAGCAGTGAAAAACTCTCATTCATTTCAGTGACGGATTCATGAGAACAAGTGATCCAAACCAGTGTAGTGTGTAGTTGTCGCTTTCGCCACTGAAATCTAATCCATTCATTCTGAAGTCCAAGTCCATGTTTGCACCAAATATAAAGATGTTGACCAGATGTTGTGAGGTCACTAGTATGACCTTGACCTTTGAAATTTAAGCCTGCCACACACATAAAGATAATCGGGCTGATTTTGCCCCGATTTTCCCCCTTCCGACCACGGACAGACACCGCCCGATTATCTTAAGGTCTTAAGATTATCTTATAAGATTCTCTTGTAGTGTGTGGTGTGTTAAGAGTCAAAATTCCCCCGACAATCGGCTCGGAAAACGTTCGGCGCCGATAATCGCAAGTATTAAACATGTTCAATATTTACGATTATCGGGGCCGACTTCGGTGGCCGTTTCAATCAAAAGTCATCCTGTGTGTGGAGAGCCGGTGTTGTGCGGAGAAGCGCCTGTTTGCTGAGCTCTGCATGCTGCTGCTCGCGGCAACAAGCCACTTCTCCACACAGCACCGGC
>NC_140907.1:39816720-39967166 GCF_045865225.1 Trachurus japonicus
TCTCTCTTCTGATTGGCTGAAACCGACCGGTTGTAACTCGAGCTCCACAGAGAAAATAAAGGACAGAGGGAGAAGAAGCTATGGAGTTTATAAAATCCATCCTAGCTTGGATTAACGTTCCCTGAGTTTGAGTTTGAGTTTGCATGATGTTCAGTCTGTATTGATCACCTGTCATCACTTGTTTGATCAATGATTTATGTTCTGTTTCTGTTTTTCTTGTTTTAAATCTGTTCAATGTTTAATGTGTTTTATAATTTTCATCTTTTTTTCCGTTTCAGTGTCTTTTTGTTTTTTGTTTTTCTTTACAGTTCCTTTGGACTTATGATTTTGACGTGCATGCCTCCCGTTTCTCCATCATCTCCATGGTTACCCAGGGATGTGAGTGGTTTCTATAGCAACAGACGGGTCACAGCCGCATCGCCAGCACGACCACCAAAGCAGAAAATGTAAAATGTGATAATGCTTATCAGATCGTCAACACATTTTTATTAATTAACTAACGCACTGGTCAGAAAAGTAGAAAAACAACTTCTTCAGTTTGAAAACACATGAGCTGCAAAAACTCAAGGGAAATGTCCAGGCTAAAGGCTAATGCTAAGCTAACAGTCCATGTGATATTGACATTCTAATAAACCAAACAAACTCAGCTTATTGTCAAACCATTGTCAAACAACTAAAGGCCCCAGACCGGTCCCTCGCTTTATTGTGTCCCCAGAAACACTTCCATTTCAAGAAGAAACATCTGCGTTATCTAATACGACTTATTCAAACAAGTTGACTCAAACATTGGAGACACGTCCCCATCGTCCACGTCCAAACCTACGAGTTTCGTGTGTTTCAGAGCTGAATCACTCAGATTCCTCAGAAAAGTCCTAATAATATTCCAATAACACTACGATGATGAGATTTCCCTTAAAGGGATAGTTCAACATTTAGTCAAATTGGCCCATTGCCATAATCCCTATAGTCATAGCAGTAGGTTCGTTACCTTTAATTGTCGGTGCAAGCTAGTTTTAGAACGGCGGAGCAGAGCCGTGAGCTGCTCAGAGCTACGCTACGGAGGCTCATTATGGGATTTCTTGGTTTCCCTCATCAAACTCATCAAATACACAATCCAACAACTCCACAACGCTCTGGTGGACAAGTTGTGACCTGCACATTCACCACGCTATGAGATAATAACACAACGTTACCACACAGAGTTGTTTTAGAGGGAAATTCATGCAAACCGCTGATGCACGTTGCCTTCAGGGACAGTTTTTCATCAAGCAGTCTCTGTATTTCCCTCTAAAACAACTCTGTCTGGTAACGTTGTGTTATTATCTCATAGCGTGGTGAATGTGCAGCTCACAACTTGTCCACCAGAGCGTTGTGGAGTTGTTGGATTGTGTATTTGATGAGTTTGATGAGGGAAACCGAACCTACTGCTACGACTATAGGGATTATGGCAATGGGCCAATTTGACTAAATGACTGAGACTGAAGTGACATCAGTGTGAAAGCAGCTGAGGCTCCAGTAGAAACAGTAGAGACGGTCTGCTTCCTGTCCAGTAGATCTATCAGATTTTAATTTAATTATTTCAAAGATCAAATATTGAATAAAAGATTGAAATGAAAACAAAGCGGCAGACTGCAGCGACGACGTGGTGTCATGACTCACCGACGGAGTCACGCAGACGGATCTAAATTTACACACAGTGGATCCTCCATTTGTCCACTTTTCAATTCAAGGCACGTCTAACCCAGTTGCTATGGTAACCCAGGCATGTCACAGCATCCCGTTCGCCACATAAAGATGAACGGTATCACCATGGTGACGTGTTAATTGACCCCTCCCCTACACACCCCGCTCCCCTTCCCCTCCATGACCGTGTGGACTCGTGGCTGTGTGGACGCAGCGTGACCCTCTGCTGCTGTTTCATTCAAGTTGTTGAGCAGCAGAACGACATGTAGCGATTCAACAGGATGTAGATTAATGCTGCGTTCATAACAACTCAGAGGTCGGAAATCCCAACTCAAAAATTTCCGACTTCCGACATCATTGCGTTCACGCTGCAGGAACTCGGGAGAAAAAAAAAAAACATGGATACCTGAAGGAAGTTTGGCGTATTGTGGCTCATCGCTGAACAGGAAAAATCAATGCAGCAGTAAATGATGTTTATTTTGGAGGAGAGGAGACGCCGCAGATGAGTGCACATATAATGTTACAGCCTTGATAACAGTTCAACGTTATTTCCGTCACATATGAGGAACACAATTTCACACCATACAACAATCACAGCTTAAAGGGATAGTAGCATTTTTAAAGTGTGGTTGTATGATCTCCAAATAGCCCCTAAGTACTTTAATTGCAGTAGAAGACTCTCTGCACTCCTCCCGTTAGCAACGCCAGCCCATAATAGCCCTGGCCAGAGATTTACAACACACAACTGTTGTGAACAGACCCAAATTTTCGCGGCCTAAAAGAGGTTTTACCTGAAAAAAAATACACAGTTCCATTGGTCGCTATAATATACTGTATATATTGGTATATAATGATACTATCCCTTTATGTAATATAAACGTATTTCATATAGGCTACTGCAATAATACACAAAAATATGCATTCAAACCTCAACAAAGAACTTAAAATGTCTAAATTCTAACCGTTTAAGACGAGGGCCGCCATGTTTTGATGTTGTCGTGACGTCAAGTCGGAAAGTCAGAGCTCTGATATGATACCCGAGTTTCCAACCTGTAATTTCCGAGTTCGACGCCGTTCAATTCATTTTTTACAACTCGGAGCTCGTTTTTTTCCGACTTTCAAGTTGTCTTGAACGCAGCATAAAACCCAACAGTTTGGTGGTTGGAGCAGTTTGTTTGTGGTGGTGCGTTTGTTTGGGTGATGCTCGTTGACGTGAGCGCTCGCTAACTTTGCTCTGTCTCATTGCTCAGCCGAGGACGGTGGCGGGTTTCAGAGGGACGGTTCGTTACGCCTCCGTCAACGCTCACAAAAACAAGGTGAGTGTCGCTCATCGCCTCTCAACTGTTCAATTTAAAGTTACAGTAATTTCACTGCAAAACTCAAATATCTTATCAAGAATATTTGTCTTATTTCTAGTCAAAATGTCTCATTTCTAGTCAAAACTAATCTCTTTCCACTTAAAATAAGACTCATCACCTAAAAATTAACTTGTTTTTAGATCATTTTCACTTGTTTCAAACTAATTTTTATTTTGAAATAAGTAGAAAAATCTGCCAGTGAAAGCAAGTTTTTTGTGCTCCTAATAAGAAAGAAAAACTTGCTTTCACTGGCAGATTTTTCTACTTATTTCAAAATAAAAATTTGTTTGAAACAAGTGAAAATGATCTAAAAACAAGTTCATTTTTAGGTGGTGAGTCTTATTTTAAGTATAATGAGATTAGTTTTGATTAGAAGTGTGTTGAACCATGTGTGTCTCTCCCCCCGCTCCAGGAAATGGGTCGCCATGATGACCTGTGGTCACTGTTTTACATGTTGGTGGAGTTCGCTGTCGGACAGTTGCCATGGCGAAAAATCAAAGATAAGGTCAGAGAGTTTCACCTATATATGTACTCATATACAATTTCCATGTGTGAAATATATGTACACACAAAATATAAATATTTATTTTAAATTGTATTCATTAGAAATTGCAAATAGTTTAACATGTAGTTGTTGATATTGCATGTACAGTATTACATAAACATAAATCCATCCCACTGCCTGTTATATAATGTTGATGTTATAAACAATATGAGACCAGTTTGCAATAAAAAATTCATAGTAAAATCATTAATCATAATTAAGCCTGGATAATTTACACATTATATGATGTTTTTCTAAACTATATATACAATGAATATATAACAGTAACATACACTGTATTAAACATGTTATTACATACAAAGACTAATCATGGACATAATGTGCACAGATAACAAATGCTGTAAAGCCACACATGAGACATATGTAGGTTATAGTAATACATTATTTTGTAGATGCCACATGGCTCATGGCTCCAAAGTTGTTTAAAAAGAATCAATATTACAGGTTTCTCTGCTGCCATGTGGAAATCATTGTACTAGATTAATTACTATTTGTTTATGTGAGACATATTCATGCCCCGCCCTTTGGTAAACCAGTTACATTTGCGATAAAATTAATAGCATGGTCACAGATTGAAGCACTTTGATGGATCCTCATTTATTCACTGCAGCTCAAAGTGTTTTTCTGTCGTTTTTTTTTGTTTGTTTTCTTGTCTTGCAGGAACAAGTTGGTCAGATTAAGGAGCGTTATGACCATAAAATGCTGCTCAAACACATGCCTGCAGAGTTTAATATCTTCCTGGACCACGTCCTGGCCCTCGATTACTACACCAAACCAGACTACCAGGTACCACACCTGTCCGTCTGTCCATCCGTCCGTCTGCAGGACGTCTGCGGCTTCAGATCATTGACTCCATCTTGTCATTGTTGTTTCAGCTGCTGATGTCAGTGTTTGAGAACAGCATGAAGGAGCGAATCATCACCGAGAACGAGCCTTTTGACTGGGAGAAGGGAGGAAGTGATGTCACGTTGTCAACCAGTGCCTCCACCCAACCACAGCACAACACCAGACCCACCGCCGCCATGGTGGGGTAAGAACCAAGACCCTGAACGCCTCCTGAACCGGAAGCAAACAGGAGAAGGAGTTCTCAGAGTTGATCATTTATAAATCCAAACTGAACAAACTCTTGGTGGTAGAGAAAGGGTCAGGGATACGCCAACATTTTTTTTTTTCGTGTCTTGCTTCCCTCCCGAGTCCATGACCAGCAGATAGACACCATCCTTTCGACTGTGCGTGCAGTAACAAGGGAGATAGAGCCGTATTGCCCGTAATAACCTTAGCTCAAACACGGGAAGTGTATAGGTAGTGTTAGCCTGCCTCCATTTAAAGTCGCTAATTAGCTTAGCTCAAACACTGGAAGTGTATGGGTAGTGTTAGCCTGCCTCCACCTAAAGTCGCTAATTAGCTTAGCTCAAACACTGGAAGTGTATAGGTAGTGTTAGCCTGCCTCCTACCTGAGCCGAAATCAGCAGTCAGAAGCTGATTTCATTTTAGCTCTAAACTCTGTAAATATATCACGTTATCCACATTTCAAACATGTTTAGGTGAGAAAGTAGCCGTTTAGATCAGCAGTGTGTCGTTAATTTGTCTAAATACCAGCTGTTTACAACATTGTTCGGACAAATTCGGCACTACTCAAGCTAGCCGTTGACCAACGCACTTCTGGTTACTTTCACAAAATAAAACACCCGGCCGTTGCCCTTTACATACAGAAAACCATGAGGCTAGAATTTGTGCTTTTACTTTGAAATAGGAAGCTAACCTACCCTCGATGTAGCTAGCTTGAACCAAAATAAAGCGTCTTTGCTTGAACCCTCCGTTTTGACCGATCTCGTCCCGTTACCGGCATTTGACCGCTCAAGATGCCTTACCGGAGAGTTTTGTCAGCTCTGAGACGAAGATCGGCCCGCCGGTTTCCCTTTAGAGTTGCTGAAGAGTTTCTCTGATGACTTTAGGTGGAGGCAGGCTAACACTACCTATACACTTCCAGCGTTTGAGCTAAGCTAATTAGCGACTTTAGGTGGAGGCAGGCTAACACTACCTATACACTTCCAGCGTTTGAGCTAAGCTAATTAGCGACTTTAGGTGGAGGCAGGCTAACACTACCTATACACTTCCAGTGTTTGAGCTAAGCTAATTAGCGACTTTAGGTGGAGGCAGGCTAACACTACCTATACACTTCCAGTGTTTGAGCTAAGCTAATTAGCGACTTTAGGTGGAGGCAGGCTAACACTACCTATACACTTCCAGTGTTTGAGCTAAGCTAATTACGGGTGATACGGCTCTATCTCCCTTGTTACTGCACGCACAGTCGAAAGCATGGTGTCTATCTGCTGGTCATGGATTCAGGAGTGAGGCAAGACACGAAAAAAAAAAATGTTGCATCTTTTTAATGAGATGCAGTTCTGACATTTACACAACTAATCTCCTTCTGTGTCCTTATTCTCTGGTACACTCTGTTAATCCTCAGCCTGTTCTGAAGTGAAACCTTCTGATGTTTCCCGTCCACAGAGCCATCGTGACGCCAGTTCCTGGAGATCTTCAGCGGGAGAACACCGATGACGTTCTGCAGGACGAACATCTCAGCGATCAAGAAAACGCCCCGCCGGCGCCGCCCAGTCGACCGCCCGGGGAGACGGGTGTCCAGCAGGCCGGAGAAACAGGAGAGGCTTGGGAGGACACGGACTTCAATCGCAACAGACTCAGGATCAGCCTGAACAAGGTTTGGACTGAACAGTTTTAGGAGGTTCTGACCCTGTTGGTTTAAATCTTAATCTACCCATAACTGTGCGTTCACACCAAAAGCTTCCAAAGCGTCAAAAACGCTCGAGGCTGGGCGTCAGACAAGACAGCTCCCAAAACGGCAAATATTTTCAGCCGCTTTGGCCGCTCGTCACGTGACTAACATCAAAGTTCGATCGCGGTAGTCACTGGGGAGCCGAAATACAAAAAAAAGGCAGCCGACGGACCTCTCTATTCTGACAGGTTGCCGCCGGTTGCCGCTTAACCGCGTCATAGCTAATTACCCTAAAGTTAACCGTGGCTCAACTTCTCGTCTGGTGACGCTTTGGACGCTTTGGACGCTTTGGAAGCTTTGGAAGCACGGCGACGCCTGTTGACGCTTTGGACGCTCAGTGTCACCGGGCTCTCATTGAAAATGAATTTCTTCTGGCGTTTTGACGCTTTGGAAGCTTTTGGTGTGAACGCACAGTAAGACATTCCTTCTTGTTCTCCCTCAGGGGGCTCAGGAGGAGGATGGAGGAGGTCGGTCGGTGTGTCCGGTGTCGCCGGTTCGAGGCGGAGTGCCGGAGTCGCCGACAGGCCAGGGTCGGTCTTTGCGGTACCGCCGGGTCAACAGCCCCGAATCCGACCGGCTGTCTGCTGCAGAGGGCCGGGCCGACGCCTACGGACAGAGGTGACGTTAACCTACAGGAAACAACTGCAGGAGGCTGCTTTCTTAAAACAGAGGTGTCAATTAGAGGAAGGAATATTGTAGTTGAGATAAGGAACAACAACGACATAAAGGTGTACAGATGGAAGAAAAGACTTGAACTTGGAGAGTGAAGACTTCCATGCTGCTAATTAAGATGAAACTTGATGCAGACTTTCACTCAATGACTTGTGTTACTTGATTTGGCTTGAGTTTAACTTCTCTCACAGAATTTGGGACTTGACTTGAGTACTTGATATGGCTGAGCTGAAGGACTTTAAAATGACTTGGGCACGTTCTCAAAGTTGTGTACTTGTCACCCGACTTGACTTGGACTTGTCTCAACTGACTTGAGACTTAATATTCAACTTAAAACTGGCTTGAGTCTTGATTTGAAACTCTTTTGACAAAACTTGTGACTTGGTAAGTTATGGCCCAAAGATTCGACTCATTTTCTGAGAAGAGTTGTGTCTTGACTAGTTCATGATTTAAGTACATACGACTTTTGACTTTTGATCTTTGGATTTGACCTGAACCGACTTGAGTCTTGACTTGAGATTCCTTTTGACAAAACTTGCTCCAGTGACCTAAAACTTTACACTTGCTCTAAGGGTTTCCAAACCAAATTTGGACTTGGGTTGACTAACGTTTGACTTTAACCTCTTTGTATTCTAAGACCTTGGACTTGACTGGGACTTGTCTTGGGGGACTTGGGACCTGATTTAGTCATTCATTTGAGACATAATCTGAACTTGTCTTTAAAGACTGAAGATTGGACTTTGTGTTGCTTGAGTCTTCCCTTGATGACATGCATGACTGGACTTGTGTCCTCCAGGTCAAGGATGGACATTCTGGGATCTCCGTCTCGCCACGTCTACTCCTCCCAGCCGGCTCAGATGCTGTCCGTCGATCCAGGTTGCCGTGGCGATCGACACATCAGCGGCCGTCAGGAGGTGTCGGTGGCGTCCGTTGACCAGGAGGCGCACAGCAACGCCTTCATCCGCTCCGTCCCGCTGGCCGAGGAGGAGGACTTCGACAGCAAAGAGTGGGTGATCATCGACAAAGAGACGGAGTTGCGAGACTTCCAGCCGACCACATCGGGAACGACTGATGAGGAGCCTGAGGAGCTCCGCCCGCTGGAGGAGCAGGAGGAGAGGAGGAGGCTCAGAGCTGGAGGTAGGAGCTCCTGTACACATCTTTGTTTGAACTGTGATTACATAACTAGTGTTATTAGTGTTTAAGGCAAGGCAAGGCAAGGCAAGGCAGTTTTAGTTGTATAGCCCGTTTTTACAAACAGTTTGTCTCAAAGGGCTTTACATGGCATCACAACAGCATCCTCTGTCCTTAGACCCTCACATCCACTGAGGAAAAACTCCATGGAAAACCCTTTTAACAGGGAAAAATCTGAGAAACCTCAGGGTGAGCAACAGAGGAGGGATCCCTCACCCAGGACGGACAGACGTGCAATAGATGTTGTTACAGACAAGAAAACAGTTTATAGTTTGTGACACAGAATGTGAGAAACATGGAAATGTTAACAAGAGTTGATGAAGGCAGCTTCTGGTGGGGGGGGGCTCCAGTTGAACCTGTTTATAGTCCACCAAATACAGTTTTGTCAGACAGAACTTGTTGTTCTATCTAATTTCAATCACTCCTAATTTTATTTGAAGCTCATAGCTGCCTGCTAATTTCCATCCGTCGTCCCTTGACAGTCGCAGACAATACGGTTATATGATACGATAACGACAGAATAAAGTGTAGCGCGTTTTCAGTTGATCCAGGACATGGTAAGCCGAGCTAGGCTGTTAGGACAGTGGTCAAACCATCAACTTTAGCTCCAAGGCGTTGGTCAGCAGATAGCTCCAGCCTGCTAACTGCTGCTAAAACAACAAGGTCTCATTGTTTTGTTTTGATTTCCACACTTGTTTGACAAACAACTACAACATGTAAAATCAGAGTCATTCAAAGGCGGATGATTTCTCTGTTGCAGGGCTAGCTAGCTAGGAGAAAGTCTTTATTGATGACCACGCTGTTTGAAAAATTATAGTTCTGCATTAGCTATTTACCATGATAACCATCAGGACCATGTTATTTGATGTAATTCAATCTGTTTGAATTTCGGGTCCATACACATAAAAATATTCATGTTTTTGTTTTCCTGAAGCCGGGGAGCTGGCGGTTCGTCCAAAGACTCACACCAGGGAGAGCAGCCGAGGGATGCTAACGCTAACGGAGGAGGAGGCGTCGAGGAGGAGCGGTGGAAGCCCCGCCCAGTCGCCCTGTCACTCGCTGCCGTCAGGACGACCCCGCCGGAGAGAGTCAGAGCCCATTGGACCTCAAAGACCGGTAAGAGAACCAGCCAGCCAATCAGAGGAGAGCTGAGCTCTCTGACGGCATGTTGGTGGACAGATGAGCCGAGCGGACGGCCGCTGCACCGACGTTATGATTTATAACTGGGCAGCTGCTCCGCCTCATTCATCCGTCCGTCAGCATGTATCTTAAAGGACAAATCCAGCCTGATCGCAGCGTTCTGCTGATTCCTGCTGTTGAGCAAGGCACTAGTACACTACCACACTACTACACCGCCAGCTGCTGCAGTGGAGCTGCAGCACAGACCAGACTGTGGTTGTACAGAAGCACGTCAGTAGATAGGAATAGAAATAGAACTAGAGAATGCATTTCCTGAAGGAAATACGGGTACAGCTGAATAAATTGTTGAAACTATGCTGAATTAAGTGAAGAAACTGCTGAAGAAATCTTGAAGAGATGAAACAATATATGAAGAGTATGAAATGGTTGGAAATTACTAGAATTGTTGACGATTTGACGAACCATTACTAATATAGATGAAACAATATCTGAAGAGTAAAGGTAGAAGATGAAAGACGGAGGAGCAGGCCGGAGATGTATGAAATGGGTGGTAATTACTTGAATTGGCGAAGAATAGTATGAATGAATTGAAAAGCTTGAGTCTACTCAAATAAGTTTAAAACTGGTGGCTTGAAAACATTGTTGAACCATTACCAATATAGATGAAACAATATCTGAAGAGTAAAAGTATAATAATATAGAAGTTGTTACAATCCTTTAAAGGGAAGAATAAGTTAGAATAACTACATCATATCTGAAGGCTAAAAGTCGAGCATCTATTTTTACCCTGACATTTTTTTGTTTTACTTTTAGGAAATCACATGCTTTTTCATATATTCCAAGTGTCAATAATGGACAAACATGCTGCTTTATGCAAATGCAACTTTATTATACATAAACCAATGACAAATATTGTCAATATGTCATCAATGGCTTCAAAGCTCCATTGATAAAAACCTTGATGCCTCCATCAGTGGAAACTGTAGCAGAGATGATACAGACTGAGACTGAAGCTGATTCGTTCCCACCAGTGGATTTAAACTGTGGGTTAGAGGCAGTGGTGGACAGTAACAGAGTAAATTTACTTGAGTACTGTACTTCAGTACATATCCAGAGGATTTGTACTTTACTTAGAGTATTAGATTTCTTTGGTACTTATTACTCTTACTTGAATACATTTCCAAGACAAATATTTGTACTTTTACTGGAGTTAATAAGTAGGAAGGCTGAAAAGTACTGGTTACTTTCAGGTCTTTTTCTAAAATCCTATTGGACACAAGCTGTGTTTGTCTGTGAAGGAAACCCTAACCCCTAAAAGCAGCACATCAGTGCAGCTGAGCAGCAAAGAGTTCATTCTCACTAACAAGAGTTAAAAGCTCCTTACATTCATTTACAAACAATTAGAGTCATTCATTGATGTGAAGAATAAGACATTTACTCTTACTCTTACTTTTACTTAAAGTACATTTAAAAGCAAGTACTTTTTTACTCTTACTCGAGTAACATGTCGACTGAGCTACTTTTACTTGTAACGGAGTAAATTTTGACCAGTAGTATTTGTACTCTTACTCAAGTACTGGGGTTGAGTACTCTGTCCATCTCTGGTTAGAGGTCACAATAACAGATAGTGGTTAGTATTGTGTTAACTTTGACGGCCCTTATATACGGCGTTACAAACAGAAAACAACATGAAACAGTTTAGTGAAAGCAGAACCTCTGTTACCTGGCAACTAGACACATCTGGACATCAACGGTCCGGTCGATGAGCGCGACGAGCAGCGAACATGTGGATTCAGGCTGGAAGTGTCCTTTAAAGGCAGACGGGCTCCTGCTCCCGGGAGTTTGTCTGCAGGTTCACGGCAGCGTCGTCCTGCAGCTGCACCGTGTGTCACACGCAGTCCAACAAAACGCAAACCCGCTAACGATGTGAAGCTGATCAGACTCCTTCAGCTTCAGATGTTTCAGTTTGAGTCAATAAATAAGAAGCTGAAACATCTGGATCTGTCCCGCGACTGCCTGTGACACGTCAACATCTGTCCTCCGTCCAGCTGTGGGGACGCTGCTGCCGTCTCCTCCTCCTTTGTCATTGGAGCTGAGTTTAAAATCTTTTTTTCCATTTCTTTGTTTTTCTATTTTATTTTTTCCATGACTTTTTTTTATTGCTTTGGACCATTGTTTTATTTTGAAGGAGTGGATGAGGAAGACACGATGGGTTGATGACGCTCTCATCCTTTGTGGTTCTGCTATGTTCTCTGAGTCAACACTAACAAACACACACACCACACACACACACAGTTTACCATAAAAAGGTAATGAAAACGTTGGCGTTTGTTGGTGTTGACTCCATCACAGACCTGAAGCTTCTCAACCACGACCAGAATTTCTTAACCAAGTGGTCTAATCAGTTTATTTTCCATGACCATGATGTAGAAGCTGGAAAGCCTTTTTCTGAAAGCGTTGGAGCTTCAACACTTAAGTTCAGCATCTTCAAAAGATTTGACCAGTCCTCTTAAAGCCCCAGTGTGTAACTTATTTGTCTTTTTATTATCAAAAATCAAACATGTCTTTCATAAATACGTATTTCACTGAAGTCGAATACAAATGAAAGCTTTCTGGTTCCTTAGAATGAGTTGTTACAAGTCGTTACAAATACATAAGTGGGCGACGCACCGAACCGAGGCGGCCATGTTGCATCCTGACCGTAGGTAACCACGGAAGCGGCCTGTTAAAACTGTCACCACTGTGTAGTGTGAGGAAGGACGGAGGCACTGGTGTTGCATTCAGGTGCAGTCAGGCAGACGGCCGTCGGCAAACCAACTGGATGTCATTTTACTCCACCAGAGAAAGACGGTAAAACAATACCACATCACCATGACAACATATTGTCACGTGTATTGTTTTGCCTCGTGCTGGCGGACCACTTGTTTACATAGACGCTTGTTTATCCTGTTACATGCAGCGCCTGTTGTCTGTCTGACGTCTGCCCCATTTCACGTGAATGCAACATCAAGAATACGTTCAGATATGCAACCGCACCGCTAGATGGGGGAATTCCTACATACTGGGGCTTTAAGTTAATTTAGAGAAGTAAAGGTGTTGGTGGATAAGAGTCATGGTTTGTTTGTGCAGCTCATTTAACAGATGAGGGAAATTAAAAGTAAGAATATAAAACACACACAGATTTACAATAAACAAACAACGTTGTAAAAGGTGACATTAGGCAGTGGGCAGTTTGAAAAGGAGACTTTAAACTGGCTTGTCTGACATCGCCTGGTCATAGCAGTTAATGTTTTTTTTAATTCACCCATCCTGATCTCATTGAAAAGATTTCTCCCACTGTGCTGCAAGTTTTTGTTTTCAATAATCCTCCCGTAAGACTTCCTGCTTTTAGACTTGAGTCTTATTTTCCCTGAACTTCTGTGTGAACTCCACCTCCGTCTTCTTGTAACAAAGCCGTGGATTCCTACTATTATATTACACCCACAGTTCAGCTCAGATTCAGCAGTTTAAATAAAGATTGTTTGATGTCGTCATGTTCAGTTCTCAGTTACAGACACAACAGAATAAGACGAGAGATCTTTCTCAGGTTTTAGTAGTGGCTGGATGTGAGATGCTGCTGTCTGCTGGACTGGTCACAGTTTAAACACATGCGGTGCTGGGATGGCCAGTTTCTTTAAAAACAAAGAAAAACACGCACTCTCCAAAAAACTTTCAGGAACAAACTGAAGAGGTGCACGGCCAAAAGTTGCACTTAAAGAAAAAGAAGAGAGGCCAGCAGCACTCATGTCCTTCTCATTGTTTTTTATTGCAAACTGCGTCGGCACTTAACACACACACAGACCGGTTTCGACAACGTCTTCCTCAGTGTGCCTAACCCTTGATGTCGTCATGATCCATTAGAGTCCGTTCAGTTCTCAGTTACAGACACAACAGAATAAGACGATAGGTCTTTCTCAGGTTTTAGTCGTGTGAGATGCTGCTGTCTGCTGGACTGGTCACAGTTTAAACACACGCAGTGCTGAGATTTCAGCCAGTTTCTTTGTCACCACTGCAACATGTTTGCATCATGTAGAAGGAGCTGAAGGTGTTAGAGGTCATTAGAAGGTTTTACAAACACAAACCCTATTATTTCTTCATGTTGAGTCACTTTCTTCGCAGTCGAGTGTTTGCTGAACCGACGACTGGACTGGTCTTTGTTGTTATCGTCAGACGTGTCAACCTGTTGTAGATGAACAAACTCCTGATGGTTCTTCACGGTTCATGTGCTCAGTCCGTTGGTCTCTGTGATGTTGACGTTAATGTTTGGGTCTTTGCATCAACACAAACTTTGCGTTATGAGCGTGGTTTAGAAATGAAAACCAGAAACTCATGTTGTTCTGATGAAAACCTGCAACAACCACAATAACATCTGTCCAAATAAACACTCCACAAATCTTCTCTGAAAAACTTTAAAAAAAACATTTAAATCTTTCATCATTTGTTTCAAACTAATACGGAGGCCTTAAAAGGTCCTGAAAAGTAACAACTAATATTATATATATATATTTTTTTAATAAATCAAATCTTTCAGGACTTTCTGGGCTTCCATAAAATGAAGGTGAACACAAAAAAGAAAGAAAAGAGTTTATGGAAAAACTAATATCTATAAATATTAAATAATGGGGTAAATACATAAACAGGTCATCTAAATCATAGAATTCAAAATAGTTACTTTAAAAAGTTGAAAGCGAAGCAGCTTAAAACAAATAAAACATGAGCTCTTTGTTATGGAGGATCAAAACTGACTACATGTAAAAAAAAAAATAAAAAAAAAGTGAAATAAATGAATAAATGAAAAATTGATGACAACAACAACAATATGAACAAACAACATCCTGATGAGTGTCTTTAGCGTTTGTCCTGAAGGTGGCGCTAGAGAGTTGTTAAAGCTTCATCCTGGACATTTTTCATGACATTTAGATTTTGAACTTTTGCTTTGTTCTTTGTGTTTTTTTTGTAATGTGTGTATGTGTGTGTGCACTTGTGTATATTTTCTGGAGGCGTTGTCCCGGAGGAAAGGTCAGGGGTCGTGGGAGTTGTTAGGATTCAACCACAGCTGGTGAAATGAATGTGGAATTGTTTGAATTTCACATTTATTTGACGTTTTATGTTTTCAGATTCTATTTGAATTCTCCCTCTGCAGGAATTTTCTTCATGAGTGTGATTTATTATTTCCTTTTATCCATTTCTGCTTTTCTTTCTTTTCTTTTCTTTTTGTTTGTTTGTTTGTTTTAAATACATGTATGTGACCATTTGATTTTTTATTCATGCACTTATGGTTAAGTCAGGTTTGATCCTCCATACTGGTGGCTGCTGTATTATTATTATTCCATCATCACTGATATTTCACTTTACCTGCAGAGTAACATCTTCTCTGTTAGCGACACTAGTCCAGCTCTGCTTCGATTTTCTATTTTTTTTTCTCCTTCCTTTTTATTTATTTTCCGTTGTCGGAAATTGTCACCACCGTTAACAACTTCGGAGCGACGGCTGGCTGCCATTCTCTTTTTTACTCCTCTCCAATTCTTCCCCCCACCCCTCCCCCCTTCCACATAACTACTGACGCCTTTGCCCCCCCAACTTTATCGCTTTAAAAGTACACAGTATGTCGAGTTTGACTCACCTGAGGAGACAGAGAAAAGGTGCGAGGGTGCCATTGGGACAACACGAGAAGAAATAAAGTGATGTTTCGGGGTAAGCACAGTTTAGGAATAGTCCTTTACCTCTGTTCTCTCACTCAGTTTCTGTTCCTCCTCTTCCTTTTTCCTTCTGTTCAGACATTCTCCTCCCTTTATTTTTCCTCCGTTGTGTGTCTGTGTTGTGTGTGCTTGATGACTCCATCTCTTCTTTTGTGTTCCCTGTTTTCTTTTTTGCATCTCCAATGGTAGATTTCTATTATTTTTTTGTTTGGTTTTGTTTTGTTTTGTTTTGTTTTGTTTTGTTTTGTTTTGTTTTGTTTTCCTTCAGAAATCAAACGCTCACTCTGTCAGTTGTCCAGGCTCAGACTGTTGTTGTTGTAGACTAGTGATGATTCAGTATGTGCAGTGCTCGTGCTGGTGACTTTGTGTCTTTTTAAAGTGCTTCTTTCTTTGTGGGGGAGAAATATTGTCATCATCATTTTTCCAGATAGGGGGATGCTAGTCTGACCAATCTGGCAACCCACCCAGCAGCTAACGAACACAGTCTATTAGCTCCCGTTAACCTCCTCCTGTATCTGTATCTGTATCTAGTCTGTGATATCATGTGTAGCTGTAGACAGGGTGCCAGATATTACACCAACACTCTCCCCAGGCCCCGCCCCCTCCTCGCCATCTTTGACCAATCAGCTGAAGGCTTTAGATGCGAGAGCACTGCAAAAACTCAAATATCTTACCAAGAATATTTGTCTTATTTCTTGTCAAAATGTCTCATTTCTAGTCAAAACTAATCTCTTTCCACTTAAAATAAGACTCATCACCTAAAAATTAACTTGTTTTTAGATCATTTTCACTTGTTTCAAACTAATTTTCACTTGAAATAAGTAGAAAAATCTGCCAGTGAAAGCAAGTTTTTTGTGCTTGTAATAAGAAAGAAAAACTTGCTCCACTATCAGATTTTTCTACTTATTTCAAGTGAAAATTTGTTTGAAACAAGTGAAAATGATCTAAAAACAAGTAAATTTTTAGGTGATGAGTCTTATTTTAAGTAGAATAAGATTAGTTTTGACTAGAAATTAGACATTTTGACAAGAAATGAGACAAATATTCTTGGAAAGATTTTGAGTTTTTGCAGTGAGAGCACCAATCAGCTGAAGGCTTTAGATGCGGGAGCACTGCAAAAACTCAAATATCTTACCAAGAATATTTGTCTTATTTCTTGTCAAAATGTCTCATTTCTAGTCAAAACTAATCTCATTCTACTTAAAATTAGACATATCACCTAAAAATGAACTTGTTTTTAGATCATTTTCACTTGTTTCAAGCAGATTTTCACTTGAAATAAGTAGAAAAATCTAATAGCGGAGCAAGTTTTTCTTCCTTATTACAAGCACAAAAAACCTGCTTTCACTGGCAGATTTTTCTACTTATTTCAAAATAAAAATACGCTTGAAACAAGTGAAAATGATCTAAAAACAAGTTGATTTTTAGGTGATGAGTCTTGTTTTAAGTGGAAAGAGATTAGTTTTGACTAGAAATTACATATTGACTAGAAATAAGACAAATATTCTTGGAAAGATTTTGAGTTTTTGCAGTGAGAGGGGGCAGGAAGTCAAACCAGAGTGTTGGGAAGTAGCTGTAGTTAAACATAGCATTGATTTTTTGTACACACATGTCTGTTTCCTGCTTATATTAACCCCTTCCTTTCCCTCCCTCTCTGTGATTGGTGTGTTTGCAGTTGGAGGAGGAGCGGCACCACGCGGCGCGGCCCAATCAGCTGCGGCGGCTGGCCTCCTACGTCTTCTCCTCCTCCACGCTGGAGACGGAGCAGTATCCCCACGGAGGAGCAGCAGGCAGCTTCATCCAGAGGAGCCGCTCCGCCGAGAGCAGCCCCGCCCACATCATCACCGCCGCCACCGCCAACTCGGCGCGGCGGCGGCACGGCACGCTGCCGACGCCCGGCAGCCCGCGCAGCAGACACTCGTACCTGAACGCCTCGCGGACACATCTGCAGCAGATGTTAGCCAAGCTCATGAACAAGAACAACAACAGCTGAGAGAACTGAGAGACACGGACTCAGTCACGTGACCTACACACACATGTGAAATACACACTGACTGACGCACACACACACACACATTTACACACACACACACACGCAGGGTGCATCAAACCATTGTTGTGGCCCAGGGAACTTTTTGTCCCCGTACATCTACACTGCAAAAACTGAAAATCTTTCCAAGAATATTTGTCTTATTTCTTGTCAAAATGTCTCGTTTCTAGTCAAAACTAGTTTTAGTTTAGTTTAGTGTGTTTATTTCGGCCTTATAAAATAGACAAATATAAAGGTATAAAAAACAAATCAGAACAAAAACACAACAAGCAATACAATTCACTTTGACCGAAAAGGTGTAAGAGGCTGAAGCTTATCCTACCCTTCTTAAATTAACATTTTCCGTTCACTCATTTTTTATTTTTTTACCGAATTTTTTACAGAAACTAAACTCTTTTCATTTAAAATGAGACTCGTCACCTAAAAAATAACTTGTTTTTAGATCATTTTCACTTGTTTCAAACTAATTTTCACTTGAAATAAGTAGAAAAATGTGCCAGTCAAAGCAAGTTTTTTGTAGAAAGAAAGAAAAACTTGCTCCACTATCAGATTTTTCTACTTATTTCAAGTGAAAATCAGCTTGAAAGAAGTAAAAAGTGTCTAAAAACAAGCTGCTTTTTATGTGATGAGTCTTATTTTAAGTAGAATGAGATTTGTTTTGACTAGAAATAAGACAAATATTCTTGGTGAGATATTTGAGTGTTGATCACAGACTGATCCACTGTAATTAATGGCATCAGTTGACGACGGTAATAATTTAATTATTGATCCATTTGCAAAAACTTTAAATTTGTTTTATTGTCAATAAATTGTCAGAAATGGTCATAAAGTATGTGGAGGACCAGGGATGCCACAGGAAAAGTAAAAAAAAAAAAAGCACTTCCTTAATTTCATGTTTAAATAGATATTTAAAAAAAGAAAAATATTTACAAATACAAAATTTTATTTATGAATTAATAATTAAATTTGAAAAGAAAATAAGATGAAGTAAAAAGAAATGCAAGAAATATTTACTGATAATTAATTTATAAATAATTATCACAATGTTAATCTATGAAATTGAAATTGAGGAAACACTTGAAAATTCATGTCCTCATTTAGTTAAGCTGCTCATGAAATAGAAAGTCATTTATTAGTTTTAAAGGGATAGTTCACTCAAAATTGAAATTTCTCATGTGGACTAAGGGCTGGGAGAAGTTTCAGAGTCCTCCGTGGCTTCTCTGAGTTACAGGGGGTCTCGGCGTAGCAGTGCATGTCCATATGACGCTTGCAAATGGATACTAACTGTCTTCGTAACAAAAAGACACACCCAAAAACATCCAAATACCTCCATGCTGCTCGTATGTAATGTCCGTCTTGTATTGAAGCCCCGACATGAGAAATTGTCCCGAAAAAAATTAAATAAGTCTATATTTCAAGCTTCAATACAAGAGGGACATTACATACGAGCAGCATGGAGGTATTTGGATGTTTTTTGGTGTGTCTTTTTGTTACGAAGACAGTTGGTATCCATTTGCAACCGTCATATGGACATGCACTGCTACGTCGAGACCCCCTGTAACTCAGAGAAGCCACGGAGGACTCTGAAACTTCTCCCAGCCCTTAGTCCACATGAGGGGGAGGAGATAATGAGTGGAATTTAATTTCATTTTGGGTGAACTATCCCTTTAATGCCATTATTTTGAAATGGCAACCAGTGCGGAAGTGTTGGAAGTGTCACAATGTGGACACAATGTCAAAGAAATGATTGATTTCATATGTTTATTTGCTGGTTTTGAGCCCCTGGTGACTCTGCACACACACACACACATTAAAACAGACACTTTAGTCAAACACAGCAAGCCATATTACTGTCACACACACACACACACACACACACACACACACACACACACACACACACACACACACACACACGTAGCTCTACCAACTTCAAGCAGAGGAACAGAAGAAGAGGATTAAAGTGCTGACGACAGGAAATATTTTCCATGCAATAAACTCTACGAAGCCTCCTGCAAACCTGCCACACATCTGGCAAACTGCTGGAAATAATGTGAAACTGAAATATTTCCTTCTTGTTTCTGTGAAGAGGAGGAGGAAGAGGAAGAGGAGGAGGAGGAAGAGGAGGAAGAGGAGGAGCGTGAACAGAGTGGGGCTGCTAACAGACTGTTAAGCTTTACAGTATCTGTGCATTTATTTATTTATTTATGTATTTTATTTGTTTTTTTGTGTCGTTTTTCCCGCTTTTTCCCGCTGATCGTCGAGGAATGCAGGTCGTCCACGGCGATCCAGTTTTTTGCACCGAGACTTTGGAGACGTTTGGCGTTCAACAACCCCTCGATCGCAATACGCCGACTCACCGCCGCCGCTTCACATCTCGTCTTCACCGACATAAAACCAGTGACCTGAACGCCTCGCTCCGATTCTCGCGGTGTAAAACGTCGCGTGTGAAGGCGTCGTTTAAAGAAAACTGTTACTGTGCTGGGTCTCTGGGTGGAAGTACGGTGGCCCACAAGGTGCAAATATTAAATAAGAAAAAAAAAATTCGCAAAAAAAGAAAAGAAAACAACAACGTGGCAACATTTTTAAAAAACGAAATCACACATAAAAAAGACAAAATAATAATTTCACTAAATAAATTCACAAAAAGCAAAACGTGACAGTAGAGCAGAAATAAAACAAACGTAAGGACATCACAGTATTCATTTTATATAAATGTTAAATGTTTATATAAATGTTTCAAAAAGGTATTAAAAACATTAGTGACAGTAATAGATTCAACACACAACATTCAACCCTATAGAAATCAAAACAACAGGCACAGTTCTTCAAAAACACGTTAAGGAACAAAAAGAAAACTAAAAAACTTTTAGCGGAATGTCGCAAATTACCGGTTTTTATTTGCTGGAAGGTTGAGAAATCTTTATCAAAACTGAAATGTTTTATTTTGCAAAGGCAACAAGCGGGTGCTCACCTGCATCGTCTCACCCTGAGCCTGCTCCGTTTGTTTAAATCTAATTTTCTAAATTGGGAAACGTCACAGTGTGATTGGCTGTTGTTGGTCATACACACAGATCTGTTTTTTTGGTCCTTCCATCAGTTTTTCATCTGATTGTTGCATCTTTTGTTTGAACTGCTGTCAATCATACTAAGGATAATGATGATTATTATTATTATTATTATCATTATCCGATCTTTATCTTTTCAGATTATGGCTCAATTTCTTTCATTATTTTAAGACGATCCAACATGAGATCTGCTTCAGTTGTTCACGATGCAGTGAAGCTACTGGACCGATTGTGACGAGACTTAGTGCAGATATCCACGTTTTCATAGAGCAAGTATCCAAATACGTTATTAATAATGATAATAATAATCAAAATGACCGTCTGAGTTTTTCTCTGGTGCCATCCTCAGGTCAATAGCTGTACTGTGCTAACTAACACACTAGACACGGTGACATTATACCTGCTGAACTTGTTAGCATGTTAGCATTGTCATTGTGGACAATTTAGAATTAGCATTTAGCTAACAGCAGCTCACTGTCTGAGCGTGGCTGTAAACATCTGCTACTCAGAGATTTATTTATGTATAGATAGTTTATTATCGATCAGGAGTTAAATGTGTCGTCACGGTGATTATCTCTAGGCTACTTCCTGTTTGGTTCAGTCTGGAGACCCGACGAGAGGCCGACACGTCATACAGTATAATAACTGTCAGAGGCACTTTATTGTCTCAACATAATGAAATGATGAAGCCATAATCTTTCAGAAACCACAGCCGGTTGTCGTGGTGATTTAATCTCTTACCGTTAAAATATGTTGGCCGTTGCGTTGGAGTTAAATCCAGTTCTTCCAGAGGACAAGGTTGATTCTTCTTCGTTTCATTCACGAGCACGAGGCTACCTGTAAAAAAAAAAAAAAAAATGCAATCAAGAAGATTTCACTTTTTATTGGTGGAGATCTCTGAAGCGTCTCAGCAGAATGTAGATGTAGTTGTGTTGCTGCTCCAGTGAAGATCATCATCATCATCATCATCATCTGCTCTCTTGGCCGTCTCGTCTGAGATGTTTGGTTTTGTAAAGGGGCAGTTCAACTCTTGAGCTTCATTGGATATTCACATGGTCACATGGTGGTTCAAACGTCATCTGTCTCAAAGTCAAAGTCTTATCTCCATTGTGCTTCCTCTTCCATCACCAGTGTCCGACCGCTGGACTTTACTGTTGCACTTTATCACTGAGTTATAACCGAGGAGGAGGAGGGGGGGTTGGGGGTGGGGGGTGGGGGGTTAAGGCCGGGCCGAGGGTCTCGTTACATGGATGCAAAACATAGATGCAATAAGTGAAATGGGCGATGTTGAAGCAAAAAAAAAAGAAAAAAGGGAGACTTATTTAAATGGTGGTTTGCATGATCTCGAATCCTATCGTTAGGTTTTGGTTCCAGTTCAACCAACTTGCAGAGACTTGAACTCACCATCGACCGAGATAATGAGGAGGATGTGATGGTTTATGTTAATTGTTGTATTGTTTTGGGGACTACGGATGTAACTTAGCACATGAGCTAAATCCGGTGTATTTACTGTGGGTACTCTAGTACTCACTGTCCATTAATATGCATTGTCCCGACTAAATAAACTAATAAAGGAAAGGAAAGTTTCATCTCCAGGTCTCTACAAGGCGATTGTTGAACAACCTATGGCTGAAAGAAAGAAAGAAGGGAAAAAAAACAATGTGAATAAAGATTTTTATTAAAAACTGATGAGCAGGAACCAAAACTAATGAACAGGATAATATAAAGGGAAAACAACAGAATGATTAAATGATGTTTCCCATTAGAGCAGAGGGAGGGGCTTCTCATTTCACAACGCTAATCGCCACTCTCTCCATCTCACAATGAGTTTACAGTCAGTACCAGTTCTATTGTAAGGGCACGCGTAGTAAATGTAGCCTGTCTGTTGTTTCGGTGCCGTGTCGGCCGGTGGGGAAACACAGGAGTGTCGTTTGTTGGTTTTAGTGAAAGTTTGTCATTTTGTGAGTGATTCTGAAAAGAAAATTGTGGGAGTGCGTGAACAACCAACATCCAACAAACAGTCCAGAGTAAACACACAAAAAACATCTTCCATCCATCGACCAAACTGTGAAAATCTGAATTTTATGATGTTTGGGTTCTGGTCTTTTCGGGACGTCCTAACACTGATCTGGAAACGAGTGAGAGAAAAGAGACGGGCTCAATGTGAGATTACCTCCTATGTGCTTTTGATTGGCCCAGCAGAGAAGCCATTAAAACAAATAGCAGGAAAAGCAGAGAGTGTTTTAATCCAAATCTAAATCGAGAGGTTTGAAGAAACTTGTCACGTTCAGTTTCGTTCATCAATAGATTTGATTGATTAATTCAATAAATGAGATGTTTTGTGCTACAGAAACGAGAGAAATCAGTGCTCGAGATGATTGGTCGGTTTGTAGTTTCCACGATGTTCCTATAGGATCAATGAGCCGTTGTCATGGTTGAGTGTTGAGTTGTAAAAACAATAATCGAACGCTGCTACCGTCAAACCAAAGCAGCCGTGTGTGGTTACGCTTTTTGCTTTGAACGTCATCAGAACAACTTGCTTTTAAGTCTGAGCTTCGTCTCCTCAATTTGTTCAACATTTTTTTCAAACCTCGCCACATGAGACGAGCTGGGGCGGCCATTTTGTGCAATGAAAGCCAAACTATTAATGCTTTCTAAATGTGTTAAAGGGCTACATTAACTAAATATGCACCACTCGCTGTTTCATTGAGCTTCTATCTGAGGCGTTAGCATTTGCTTAGCCTGATCAGGAGATGCCCGTCAGTGCTGAGGCTCGTTACGGCTCCGGCCTGATGTGGACACGACCTGAGTTTGTTTTCATGCTGCTTCATGCTGATTTCAGGACGTCCTGCCCGTTTTATATATTTAGCTTAGCATTAGAGTACAACCACTTAGAGAATGTATGAAGTGGATCAGCTGCTATCTCTGAACTTTATTTTGCACGCCTGCAAAATGATTCACCTACCGTACAAGATTGTCACTGATACATGTTTTGTCCTGTGTCACCATGAACGCAGTGCCACATCCACGTAAAAACAGGCAGTAGGAAGCTCAGCGTGCTCATTCTGCTGAGAAACACACAAAAAACAACGATCTGCAGCATTAACAACAGTTTGCCGTACCCAAAGACTGTTTACCGACTGTCGCCACTCTTTGCATGAGATCTACTGTTTGTACGACACGCACCTCTGACTGTAAAATGACTAAAAACAGCACTGTACTGTACTTACAACAAAAGCAGTGAATATACACCTCTGACTGAAAAAAAAAACGTCTGTGATGTTTTTTGTAAATAATTCACACCGTTATAAGAGAGGATACTCACGGATCAGAGCTGTCGAGTTCGTCGCTGACTTTAAAATGACAAGAAGCAGCAGGAGCCTTTTTTAGTCCTGATAGTTACAGAATCCATCGACTTTCATCATGTTTCTTATTCTGTTTGAAGTGGAGTAGGTCATGATGCTGTTAAAACATTGTAGTTTACCAGTTGTTTTAACAACTTTTAGGTCTCACTTTTGCTGTTTTGGACAGAATCCCCAACAGTCCTGACAGAGTTTGAAGCACAGTTCTGCATCAGCAAAACCAATACGAACTGTCCACTGTAAATATTAAGCTAATTAATGCTAGACTTCAAGCAGGATTGAAGGGTCAGATGACCATTCAAAAGGCATTTGTTGCGGTGTATGGGAATTATGGCCAAACCAACAAAAATAAGACCCAGTGTTTCAAACTTGTGTAGAACAAGTTGGGAAGTATGTCCAAGGCTAGCAGCACACTCCAAACAAAAGGTGCTCGTAAGGCTTTTTAACTGCTTCTCCATATGGTGCTGTGAGCATGATAATACCGTGACTTCAACTATTCATTAAATGAAGTCCAAAATCTCAGCAACAAGAGTACATGGCCAAAAATTTCAGCAACCCATCGTGCTGTGTTGCAAACCTTTTTATGGCCATAAGAAAATTAAGGTTTTGTTTGGAGTGTCGCGTTAGTCGACCCGCTGCTACTCATGTTAAAGCTGAAAAATATACTGTATATGTTTGTTTGATTTCAGCAGGAAGATATTAAACCTACAACTGTAACTTGTACAGTGACTTTGAAGAAACTAGAGAAATGTATTCCAGTTCTATTGATTAGAAGTCCCTGATATGTAGTGTAATAAGTGCAGTATTTAATGTGATGGTGAACAGAAGCTTTGCTCTGTGGTCAGACTAGGAATTGGGCTGTATTTCTCAGCCCCTGAATGAAATGGTTTTCTGTAATAGAATATGTATCCATCACATCCACAAAACTGCAAATTTGAATTCTTTATCTTTAGATTTTCATTTATCAGAAATTGTCCCTGAAAAATGTATACCTCATGACTCTCACACTAGGATTAAACTTTATGTTATATTTAATATAACAAAAAAAAGTATTATGCTCCTCCCCCAGCAGACATTTCATTGCATATTTGATATTGCTGAACTTTATGAAATAACAGGGTGATATTGTACAGATTACATACAGACATTGTTTCTCTAGAGGTGAACACTCGTGTCCATGTTAGCTTTGTTTAGACTTTACTCCACATTCACTAGTGAACTCATCACCAGTCAAAGCCGCCACATATAAAGTCACTCGTGTCACTAGTAGTTGATTCACAAAGGGACATTCAGGTATTGTTGGAAATCCTTTGAAGTTAGTTTTCCTCAGAGAAGATGGATGTCAGGTTCATGTCTGTGTGTCCAGTGTCCAGAGACAGGTCCAGAAAGAACAGCAAACCAACGGTCCCACAATGAGTGGTTCCAGTTCAACACATGCTCTTTCAGTTTCTTCATAAAACAACATACCACATGAGAATTGGACAGAGTGGTTGGACAGTGGACTCTGTCTTAATGTTAGCTTTAATTTAGCAAGGCAACTATTTTAACCCATGACATTCTGCAATCTACGTATTTGCCTTGCTTCCGGTCTTTGTGTTAAGCTAGGCTGAACACTTCCTGGATCTATGTCTGTACTAGCTCCCATTAGACTCTAAGGACGAGATTTTCACAAAATGTCTGAATGTTCCTTTAAAGTTTTTGCAATAAAAGCAGATAGTCGAGGTAAAGAGGATTGAAGAGCTCACAGTGTTAGTTCTGTGTGATGATCCGTGAGTGTCTTTCACGTGTATAATACATGTAAGCATTTTTTTTCTATCACTATATGATTGTACAGTACTGCTTGTATAATTTACAGGTAAAGCATGTATTTTAAACTTTTTGTAAATCCAAATGATTACAGTGTACATATATACAGAAATGTAGAAAGCAATTAGGTTTGCAGTTAATCTCTAATAGCATGATAATTAGCGGGGTTTAGTATGTACAGGCTGTATGTTAAATCTTTACGAAGGGAAACACTTGAAAATCACCTGATATCAGACTGCGTGCTGTCTAAGGATAAACTCTGCAATGCATTTTTTTGTGCCTTTTATATCAATGTATGTAATCTAGACAATCTTGAAAAGCTTGTGTACAACCAAAATGACATTAAAATGGTTTTGGGGGGAAATAACATCCGTTCCTCTGGTTGTTCTTGCTGGGAAAGACTATGAGCACAAAGGAATCCTACACACATTAGCTTCTTAAAAATCAGTAACAGTCTTTTTCTTTTTGTCTTAACACAACTTCCATCACCATGCTTAAAAGCGGAACCAATATGAATTTCATTGTTCATTACCAGGGAAACAAGGCTGGTAGACTTTTCGGTTGGTCAGTGCTTTTCC
Source organism: Trachurus japonicus (assembly GCF_045865225.1). Classification (NCBI taxonomy): domain Eukaryota; kingdom Metazoa; phylum Chordata; class Actinopteri; order Carangiformes; family Carangidae; genus Trachurus; species Trachurus japonicus. Next base: position 39,842,729 of record NC_140907.1, read on the forward strand.
TGTTTTTTGCATTGTGATGACAAACTCCTTCTGTAAACTGCTGTGATGTTTACTGCTGTCTTGTCTTTGATTCAGTAACTCAGTAACAAAAAGTGTTGTTAAACTGTTCCCAGGTGTTGTCGCCCACGGAGCAGAGCACCCCATCGCCACCCTCCCCAGACTACCGGACAAAGGGTCAGAGTGATGAGAAGGAGCATTTCCACATCCTTCCTCAGCTGCAGGTCAAGAGGGCTGACTTCCTCACCGTCATGTTGACCGGTACCTTGCCTCAGCGGAGGACTTTCACGACGCCAGATGAAGAAGAAGTTCCTGAACCTTCAGGACCAAAGGATGACGACGTCACAAAGAGCGAGTCCAACAGTGAGGCCAGCCAGAAAAGCACCGAACGCAGCCAGGAAGCAGCACCTTCAACACTCATGGCTGAGGACCAGAGGGCACAGCGGGAGCACGCCTCAGCTGCTGATGCAGACCCCGACTTGGAGGACGCATCCAAAACCCTCGTCCTCTTCTCACCTGGAGACACTCGCAAGTCTCCCTCTGGTGGGGATCACGTGCTAGAGGGTGAGTTGGCCACACCCTCTGCCCCCATTTCTCGCAACGACCGTCTTCTGGGTGGGGAGGCAATTCAGCCTGAAACTTCTGAAACTGGCCGTCTGTCCCCGGCGCTCAGGTCAGACCTGAGGCCTTCCACTCCCATTGCTCCCGCATCACCGCCATTCACCAAAGTTGAGCGCACTTTCATCCACATTGCAGAGACATCGCACCTCAATGTCATGTCTTCCAATGGTCACTCTGCCAGGGACAGTGACCGGGAAGTTCTTGCCATCATGAAAGACTCAGCTGGCGAGGAAGACACCCATGAGCAGGGGGCAGCGCCAGTGGTAGAAGAGTCTCTAGAGGTGCCAGACCAAACAGCACCAGTTGACAAGGACCACAAAACTGAGAACGGTCTGTCAACTGCACTGGCCCAGGCTTTGGAGCCTGTACAAGAAGCGATGTCACCAGCTCATGAATATAAAGATCTGTCACAGGAACCTCAGAAACAGCCATCGTCCAGTGAAGAAGCTGCCAAGCCTGAGACAACTGGATCGGATCTACCGGCTGCCATAAAGCCCAGAATCAGAAGCCGAATCCCAGTGCTCATTTCCGAAGAGGACTCAGGCTCAGAGCAGTCCTCGTCACTCTCGGCTCGGGCTCGGCTTCAGCAGCGGGCCAAGCAGCTGGACTTGGCCCGTCTGTTGGTCCAGAAGCAACAGGGTCGTTGGATGAGGAGGAGGATGCTCTCTGGGACATCGTCATCGTTGTCCTCTGGGGATGATGAACGTCGCAGAGCTTCTGAAACTTTGTCGACCACTGGCTCGGAAGAGGACACGCATACCTCAGACGAGTCCAGAAGAAGCTCACGTCTCAAACCCACCGAGGAGCAGGGCTCCAAAGAGTGCAGGAGCAGGATCCCCAGGCCCGTCACCCCAATAAAGAGACCTTCAGTGGGGATTGCCGCCGCCGCTCCTTCTCCTCTTTCATTGCCAGAGTCCAGCACACCCAAAGGAGCTCCATCCTTCTCCAATGGGTATGAATCTCTTTCTCCCTTTGGTTTTCATTCTGCATACTTTTTTTTTTCCAGAGAATGTATAGAAATAACGTGTTCAATTTACTCTTCTGTCCACAGGAATCAGAAAATCGGACTAAGCACTCTCAGCTCCCAACGAAAAGCCAAACCTGTCTCAGCCAGGTCCTCCTCCTCATGCCCCCGTCCCTCCGCCGGCCCCGCCCCATCAGGCAGCCCTCGAATGCCCCTGCGAGTTCTGTTTGGTACCCGCCGCAGCCTTAGCTCCACCCACTGCAGGACTGACAGCCCCTCCCCTCAGAGAGTCTGTCCGTCCAGGCAGCCCCTCTCGGTTCGAGCCCCAACTGTCCCTATGCTACCGCCCAGGACTACCACAACCATGCGGCGCAGCGCCTCACAGGAAGCCACCGCTCAGACCTCCTCTGGCACCATGCCCACCAGGACCAGGCCAAAACCAGCTGGCACAACTACTAAGGGGAAACCGAATACCAGGGAGAAGTCAGTGCCCGCTAGATAATACAAAGAGACTCATCACTGAGACATGTTTGTGTATAATCAGTCTTCGGACAAGCTACGCCTCAAAGGTTCTCACCTGATTCCATATTAGACTGTGATGTTACAATGACCTCTTCAATTCATTAATGTAAACGGACCTCTTAATTTTTTCCAAGGACAGCTTACTGAACAATCTTCATGGGCTTCCAGTAATCTTGACTGACTGTCGTACAAGAGCGTTGCTGCCATGGTGCTATGGATACATCTGCTGCTCCCTGGTCAACCCCTGATTAAACTGGTTTCTGGAGCTGAGAATCATGGCCCTCCATCAAGTCCAGTTTCAGAGACACTCACCTTACACAGTACTCCCAGCTTGTCCACAGCTATACTACTCTTCTATCGACAGTACCCTGCTTGGTTCACATTGCATGGTGAAGTATATCACAAATACATTGAATCTGTAGAAGGGAAAACAATGTGTACGAAAATCTGTACCTTTAAATTCTTTGATATAGTTCTCCCCTTCCTATTGGCCAAAAAAGACCAAATTGGACTGGTTTGAATGCCCGAATAATTATAAAATGGCAAGAGATACCTAGGTATATCCTGTACTCATTATAGTCTTGGATGATGAGAAAAGTTGGATGTGAACACAAACTAAATCGCTCGGCCTCGCCTCCTCCTCATGGTGTGACAATGGGCATGCTTTAATCATTCTATTTTCTGGGTGTTTTTATTTTGTTTATGCTCTGAATTGTATATAATAGAATCATTTCCCATAAAGACATCTTTATTTTTTATCTTGCCAAGCAAAGTGTAAATTTCAAGTCTTTAACCTTCTGTTCCAATGTGTTGGCACTATGCCTGTTTTTTAACGCATGAGAAAAACAGGGTTAACCATGAGAGGAAGTTATACCTGCTTGGATTCTGCTGACAGTGCAAAAGGACCGCTGGATATTGGAGCCCATGTTGTGTTTGTAAAGGGTTGAAGGGCACTGAGCTGTGAAGTAAAGTCTTGATCATGTGGAAGGGTGTCTTGTCGTTATTTTTTTCTCACTGGTTTGCAGTAAAACCCAAAGACCTGACCTGGTCTGGATCCAGACTCAACAATGACTGAAGCCCAGATCAGAATATTTACTGTGCAAGTCCAACTTTTGACAGGACCTAAGACAAGTCAAGCATTTTCATTTCAGGGTACTTCTGCTTTGGGTGTTTCGTTGAATGCTTCTTTATCCTTCTACTCCTGCTACTATTCACATTTTACAGAAATCAGTATGACTCCCGAGTCGTTAACATTTTCAGACATACCCTCTTTAAGGTTGTATTTCCATGGCCTGGGCTGTGACTGATACCTTTGTCCCCCCAGGTACAGATGGTCCACACTCATATGACTCAAAATATCAAGATTGTGTCTGATTTAGAGAACTGTAATGTGGGTGTGACATTAAGAGTTATCTTGTTTCCAATGAGTCGTATAGCTTTGTTATTTCAGATTCTACTTGTGTAACTGATGTTTGGTCTCTAAGGAAACTAACATTGATAGAGTGGAACAAGATACAACATGGTCAAACTAGTTAGGACACTTAATTAAAGTATATTTACCCTAATATAAATCATAAAATATATAAAATAAAATAAAAACACACTCAGACTGTTGACAGGAACTTATGCTGAACAGTGAAACAAAGTGGATAAAATGCTGTTAATGTCTGGTGTTCTTATTAATCTTCATTCATTATGGTAAGAGTACAGAAGAATGAGACTGTATACACTGCCCCATGAAATAGCCTTAGTAACCTCAAGAATGAGACTTTAGCACTGCCCCATTAAATGGCCTTAGTAGCCTCATTCATTAATTCAAACTTTATTTTAACTCAGTATTACAATGTAGCTGAGCAAAAGTTAAATCAAAACGTCATAGAAACAAAGAACAGCAAAGTTCATGTTTAATGACAACACTATAGTAAGGCTACAGGTTGAAGTCGGTTGAACCGTCATTGTGCATTTTTAAATGTAGTATCTGCATTAAAGATGTAGGGCCAGCCTCCCTTCCAGAGCTCCGGCACCAAATTCACATAGACAACTATGTATCTCTAGGGATAAAGCATACAGAATTAACAACACAGGTAGCAGACAAATGCCTTTGTCAACCAGAGTATATTAGCCTAAATCTTACACTATGTTGCTTTAATACGCCTTTAATAAATGTAAACGTTATTTATAATTGAGCTTTTGACACAGTGTAAATCCATTGTTTTATCTTTTCTAAAGACTGTTCAGGATGTCATGTAGTGTTGTAGTACCAACTCATTTTCAAGGTCTTGGTCTTGTCTCAGTCTTGGTCAAGTTGGATTTGGGATTTTTTGTTTAGACCAGTCAAGACCACAAGCTGCAGCGACATCTTTTTTATTAACTGCAAATGTCTCTCGGTCACTCACTCGATGTAATTCAATAACTTTAAGATAATTAAAATAGTTGTACTAAAGTTGTGTAACCACCTGAACAACGTGGTGTCACCACTGTCAACAGTGGGAGGAGACTTCAGCAGGTTCTGTGCTGTGTTCTTCTGTTCAATCCATATTTAGTTTACATTTAATATGGTTTAGATTTTATATTAAATCATCTTTTCTTTTTAGCTGAGGAGGAATAATGTAAATATCAAGAAACATGATTATTATGAATTCTGGCACTGAATCCATTAAAGTAGTAAAATCTTGACTTGGTCTTGACCCTCTCAAAGTCTTAGTCTTGGGTTACGTGGTCTTATTATTACATTATGGGCTCTCATGTACATAACAGTAGTCAGAGTTTAAAAGCACTGTGGCAGTAAAGGATGCGTTTGGTGTGCTGTAGTTCCGCTGCTCAACCACTAGGAGGCAGTAAAGCACCGGAAACTAAAGCAGCAGAAGCAGAAGCAGCAGTAGCGCTGATGACGCAGCTCCAACATCAAAGATGATGCCCCCTCAAAAATGTAAAATTTCATTCATTCATTCATTCAGAAATTTTATTTAATAGGATAAACCCCTTGAGAGGAATCCTCTCGTTTTCGAGGGGGTCCTAATATACATTACAAACCAAAAAGAGACAAGACACAATCAACAATCTACAAACATACAACAACAAAGACAACAGACATCAACACAGACATAAAAGAAATGAGTACAAAAATGGACACAACCTCTCGATGGCCGCAAATGGCCATAGCAATAGAACAAAATTTGTTAAATATAGTATTACTTTTGGGCAAATACCATATACTACACTGCTGTAAATGGAAACATAAATCCCCGTCAATAATCTGTTTTAAAAATGAACTAAACAAATATTTTAGTTCCTTAAATGTACTGGCAGATGGAAATGAAAAAATTAATGGTATGATGGAAATTGCAATACGGTGTAATTTGTTTAGGCTATTTATGAAGAGTCCCAATAAGTAGCCTACAATGTCTTCAACTTGTGTTATATCTTTTATTTTATTTATTTATTTATTTATTTTCACACATTCAAAATAGCTATTTACATATTCAGTACTAAGCCTTGTAGATTTAATTTTCTATTTTTATTGTAGGAAAAGTAATTTCTTTGGATTGGAAAAAAAAAAGAATGCAACAGTTTCCTGTTTGAGAATGTATGTACAAACGCAGCTTGTTGAATACAACATTGAAAGTAATGGGGAGGCATCAGACAGGGTTATGTGAAGGTGTCAGGAGGAAGAGGAGTCAGTGGAGCAGGTGGTTCTGAGGTGTAGAAGGTCTGAGAGGCAGAGGGAGGTGATGAAGACCAGGATCAGGGAGTTAGGGGTGCAGGGAATCACTGAGTGAGAGGGCACAGGTTAGAGTTTTGTTCTGTTATTTATAGGAAACAGGGGTGTTTTATAGAATCTGGTGGACAGGCAGGAATAGAAGGTATTGATCACAGCTGTAGGGAGTGCAGCATGAGGGTGTTTTTTTTTTTTTTTGTATATATTTATCCTATTTATTTTCTATGATATGGGGTAGAATGTTTTTTTTGTTGTTTTTTTAAATATTTTTATTAGAAATCTTACAAGCAGCAAATTTCAATATAAAATACATTTTGAAACTCAGCTTAACATGTCAGCATTTCAATAAAGGTTTAACACAGTAACAGATGGAACAGGAAAGCCATGAAAAAAAAAAATAGATATTTGATACAAAGAACATAAATGAAAATTCACAAAAATAGAAAATTAGGATCATATACCTCACATTAGTTTTCTGGGGTCTGATGAAGGGACAGATCAAATAAATGTTGATATAAACGTTGTGCATTCTTGGACTTAATGTTTTTGAGTGAGTCACAGAAAATAGAGAGCTCTTTTAAGAAAATAGAAAACAATGGGGTTACATTTAGAAATTTACATTTATGAATAAAATATTTTGCCAATATTATGAGGTTATTTAAGAGAAATTCCAGCTTCGAGTCTTTCAGAAAAACACCAAACCTGTTGTTGTTACTATGTTACTGTACGTTAATTTTGACAAAGACAGGTTGTTATTCAGAAAACAATGACAAAATGCATCCCAGAATAACATAGAAACATTACAAGAGAAGAAAAGATGTTCTTGTGTTTCAATTTCATTTTTACAAAATGTACATTCATTTAATTCAATATTAAATCTAAGGTGCAGGGGTGTTTTATAGAATCTGGTGGACAGGCAGGAATAGAAGGTATTGATCACAGCTGTAGGGAGTGCAGGATGAGAGTGTTTTTTGTATTTTTTTGTATAGATTTATCCTATTTATTTTCTATGTATGATATGGGGTAGAATGTAAGTCTTGTCTGGCTCACACTCCAGGACAGAAGGTGGCGGTACTGCACCAACAAGCTGGATGCAAACCGCCGTCAAACGAAAAGAAGGAGAATAAGGAGGAAAAACGCAGCTCCAAGATGGCGGTGCAGGTGGACCTGTGCTGTCTGGACAGTTTCCCCTCTCACCTGAGTCCTCTGGACGTCCTGGTGCTGCGCTCTCAGCTGGACGCGGTCTTCCAGGACCCGGACTCGGACCCACCGACCGTCCTCTTCGTCCCGCAGCAGCAGCGGCCTCACGGCTCCGGGGGACCGCCGGGCATCTTACTGCGCGTCCACCCGACCACCGAGGAGGAGGCGGCGGGGAGCGGCGGGAGCAGCGACCGGCTGCGGCTCTTCACCAGCCGCCTCTTCCTGCGGCTCCACGGGCTGGACCGGGGGGTGCTCGGCGGCTCGGTGCGGGCCATGGAGCCGGTCTGCCTGGACCGGGTGGTGCTCGGAGCCCGCAGCAGACAGAACCTCCTCCGTGTGGCCGCAGCGGACCAGGAGCGGTTCAGAGGCGGACTGCTGGAGCTCTGCAGCCCGGGACAGTGGCTGCTGGCCCGGCAGGGAGAGCCGCTGCTGCTGCCGGGTCTGGGGGAGGAGCAGGGCCAGGTCAGGCTCAGAGCGAAATACACTTTTATACACTCCCACAAGCCACATCTCATTAATAATTAATTAGTAATTAAATTGTAGGCCTTTTTATTGTTTTAACTGTAAGTTCACCACTACTTGAGTGAACTCTTTTTTTTTCTTTTCTTTTTTAAGTTTATTTCGGACATGTTAAAAGAAATAAAACATAATACAGAAATGGACAGACATAACAAATAAAAACTTTGCAAAGACAACATATGAACAAAATAAAATAATTGAAAATAAAGATCATTTGATTTTTTTTTTTTGTTTGTTTGTTTGTTTTTTCAAATCCGAAAAGGAGTGGGAAGAAGTAAAACTTATGTAGGCTACTCCACCCCTTATTCATAAATTATCTATCAAGTTATCTAGTCATTATAGTCTATACAATAAATTAATTTATGAGTTATTTAACTGGATTTATTCTAATATATTATTATATTTATATACATATAGATTTATTCTAACATATGATTACTAATCTTTATCTCTCTATATAGTCATATACATGTAAAAACATATACAAACACATTCGTATACAACAAACACATTTATACATACATACATACTCTATTTACAATAATAATAATTATTATTGCCTTATTACTATTATTATTACCTAATAATGAATAAATCATTATAGATATAAAAAATGATTAATAATTGTTATTATTCTAGTTGTTGTTATAATTATTATGGTTATTATTATTAATATAAAGTTAAACAACCAACTTTCTCTCTACTTTCTACAATTTTTCCCTGTTAAAAGGGTTTTCTATGGAGTTTTTACTCAGTGGATGTGAGGGTCTAAGGGCAGAGGATGTTGTTATGATGCCATGTAAAGCCCTCAACTGTGTGTAAAGACGGGCTATACAAATAAAATTGCCTTGCCTTGCCTAAAGAAGTTACTGTTTTAAAATTTGAATTATAGATAGAGTTAATTGCCAATCGTACAAGTCGCCTACATCACAGTACAGGCACTTAGGAATTCTTGCGTTTATGTCTCCAAGTAAGCACAAGCAATAATCATAACAATAAAAATAGTAATGTTTATCCATATGAATACATACTGGTCAGTACTGTTAACTGTTGAAGCTGCAGAGACCAGGGCCTGGTTCTGGTTCTGGTTCTGGTTCTGGTTCTGGTCTTTAAGGTGTTTCTCTCTGTGTGTCGGTGCAGCAGCAGCTCCTGGACCTGTTGGTGCTGGACTGCAGTCCTGTGACTCAGGGCCGGATCACGGCCGACACCGCGGTGGTTCTGATGGACTGCTGGGAGCCGGCGGACCCCCCCGGCGGACCCCCGCCCGGCAGACCCTTCAGACTGAGCGTGTCGGACTTTGCCCACTACGCCGACGGGCTGGGGGGAGGCCGCTCGCTGCTGGACGGCCGGCGGCTGCTGGGACCCGGTCTCTCTGAGGTCCTGCAGGCGCTGGAGTGTCGGCTGGAGGTCCGGGTGGTGGACGCCCGCCGCTGGGCCGCCGTCGCAGGTCAGCAGGACGCGGCCGTGGACGTGGACAGCTGCGTGTTCGTCAGCAAACAGCTGCTGCTGCGGCTCGGCCTCTTCAACCGGGAGTGGGTGAAGCTGTCGCGGCTGGGCGGAGCCTCCCGGGTGGGGGGCGGAGCCTCCAGGGTGGGGGGCGGAGCTTCCCGGGCGGCCGGCGGCGGGGAGCGGCCGGTCTCTGTGGTGGTGGTGGATCTGGCTCAGAGTCCAGACCTGCAGAACCAGGACGAGGCCGGGTTCATATCAGCGACTCTGTGGTTCAACATGACTGAAGGAGAAATGATCCCAGTGAACAGCTGCACGCTGAGGATGAAGGTGACCACACCGTTATTAGGGCCACGGGCCATCGCACCGGGCACTGGTCCCCACAGCTATGGGACCAGTGGGCACTACTGTTATTGTGTGGATTTTTTTTTTTCCTTCTTATTCCTCTTCCGTACCAAATTTCGATTCACTACTAGCAAATTATATATCAAAACGTGCATCTTGATCGGGATCGGTGTGCTATTACTTTTCTCAACAGTTTACGTAAAACTGCGCAAAATTTTGCATGTAAGTCAATGGGACGGGCGGAAAAAAAGAGCGAAAAAGACCAATCATTGGAGTTTAACAAACGTCTACTGCTCAGGCATACTTTCACCTAGAGACTCCATTTAAACTTTAAACAGTAGACACAAGTCTTGTGTATTGGTGTATTACTCCACGTTTTGATAGGTCATATAGTTTTTGATCAATCCCTGATCAATGACCATGATCATTTTTGGAGAAATTATGAGTTTATAATGGGTGTGTATTGCACGGAATGTTCGTGTCAGAGTGCGTGACATCATCGGTTAGAGTGGGAGAGAGTGAAGAAACATTCTGTATTTTTTCTCTTTCCAAACTCGGCCCGGCCACAATTTACACTCTACACACATGATTTTTTCAAAATTTGTAAGACAAACTTGTTCTGTCTCTCACCATGTGCTCAAAATATCAGAGAGACTTACAGAATTGACAGAATCAGCCTCTGAGTGCGGCCACGTCTGTCTCTGCTCCTCATTGACTCCAATACAAATATTTTCTGAGAGAAGCAGAACGGACTGATGTTTTAAAACTGCCAGCGTCGCCAAAATATTTACTGTAGAAACACCAAATCGTACCACATTTTTCAGGAAGTCCTTAGAGCAATGTGATCTGTGTTTTTTTTCTGATGGGAGTTACCGTTTTGTCATGCTAGGCCTAATTGTGAGGCCGGTTTAGAGGCAGAAAATGGCTGTTTTTCTCCACGTTTCTGTCTGTCTCAGCCTGCGGGGGCCCCTATCGCCGTGGTAACCTCTTTGATCCTCAGGCCAGAGCTCATTAACTTCATAAACAATCCACCTGGCGCTCGTTTAAATGTTTATAAACACAGACACAGCTAAATCAGACTGACACAGGATGCAGCTACTAACTAACTATGTGACAAGTCAGTCACACACACACACACACACACACACAGACTCTAGAGCCAGCTTCATGTGATTACAGTCACACACACACACACACACACACACACAGACTCAGACTCTGTCTCTGTCTCCGTCTCAGAGGTGGAGACCGTCGCCCTCGGAGACGAGCGGTCGCTCCGACAGCTTCTGTCGCTCGGCTTCTCCTCCGTTTGCCACTGAACTCCACGTCCAACCGGTGACGTCTCCGCTGTCCAACAACGTCGGCTGCTACGACTCCCTGCTGTCCCAGCACTTCTCCACCCCCAGGTCCAGTCTGTCCACTGTCTCTGTCCTCTATCTCTATCTCTGTTTTTTGTCTCTGTCCTCTGTCTCTGTCCCTCTGTTTTTGTCCCTCTGTCCCACTGTCTTCACCAGTCTCACCTAGTCCGTCCTCTCCGTCCTCAGACTGGTTTCCCTGGGCGACGTCTTCTCTGTTCCAGCTGAGCAGCATCCGGACCTGCTGGAGGACAACTGTGACGGCGTCCACAGGTAACACGCGGCGTCCGTCCTCAGCCACGTCCTCGTCGTCTCTGACCCACGTGATGCAGGTTTGTCCCGTCTGTGACCTTTGACCTTTGACCTCTGCCAGGTGTCCAGTGCTGTTCTTCAAGGTGCAGAAGGTTTGTTCGTCTGCAGAGAGAGAAGAGGAGGAAGGAGGAGGAGGAGGAGGAGGAGGAGCTTACCTGGCTGACAGACATCACACCTCACTCTACATGGTGACCTTTGACTTTTCACCTTTGTTGTTTATCAGGATTGAATCTGATGTTTACGAGAAAATCATTCATCACAGTTTATTTTGTTTTCATGTAGAAGAAGTGTTTAAAATGGTTAGGAGGTTAGCCCAACCCTTGTACTAATGTACATTGACTAAAAAAGTAACGTTATTCAGTCTCAGAACAAATATTTGTGTAGGACTGCCCACTTTACCGACTTTTCCTAAAGGCCCGCCCACTTTACCGACTTTTACTAAAAAACAGCCCACTTTACTGACTTTTTCTACAGGACCGCCCACTTTACTGACTTCCTCTAAAGGACCGCCCACTTAAATTACTTTTTCTACAGGACCGCCCACTTTACTGACTTTTACTAAAAAACTGCCCACTTTACAGACTTTTACTACAGGACCGCCCACTTTACTGACTTTTTCTACAAGACCGCCCACTTTACAGACTTTTACTAAAAAACAGCCCACTTTACTGACTTCCTCTAAAGGACCGCCCACTTTACAGACTTTTACTAAAGGACCGCCCACTTAACTGGCTTTTACTAAAAAACTGCCCACTTTACTGACTTTTACTACAGGACCGCCCACTTTACTGACTTTTACTAAAAAACTGTCCACTTTACAGACTTTTACTAAAGGACCGCCCACTTTACTGACTTTTACTAAAAAACAGCCCACTTTACTGACTTTTCCAAAGGACCGCTCATTTTACTGACTTTTTCCAAAGGACCGCCCACTTTACCGACTTTTTCTACAGGACCACCCACTTTACTGACATTTTCTACCCACTTTACTGCCTTTTTCTACAGGACCACCCACTTTACTGACATTTTCTACAGGACCGCCCACTTTACTGACTTTCACTAAAAAACTGCCCACTTTACAGACTTTTACTAAAGGGTCCCCACTTTACTGACATTTTCTACAGGACCGCCCACTTTACAGACTTTTACTAAAAAACAGCCCACTTTACTGACTTCCTCTAAAGGACCAACCACTTTACAGACTTTTACTAAAGGACCGGCCACTTAACTGACTTTTACTAAAAAACTGCCCACTTTACAGACTTTTACTACAGGACTGCCCACTTTACTGACTTTTACTACAGGACCGCCCACTTTACTGACTTTTACTAAAAAACTGCCCACTTTACAGACTTTTACTAAAGGACCGCCCACTTTACTGACTTTTACTAAAAAACAGCCCACTTTACTGACTTTTCCTACAGGACCGCTCATTTTGCTGACTTTTTCCAAAGGACCGCCCACTTTACCGACTTTTTCTACAGGACCACCCACTTTACTGCCTTTTTCTACAGGACCGCACGCTTTACTGACTTTTTCTACCCACTTTACTGACATTTTCTACAGGACCACCCACTTTACTGACATTTTCTACAGGACCGCCCACTTTACTGACTTTTACTAAAAAACTGCCCACTTTACAGACTTTTACTAAAGGACCACCCACTTTACTGACTTTTACTAAAGGGTCCCCACTTTACTGACATTTTCTACAGGACCACCCACTTTACTGACATTTTCTACAGACCACCCACTTTACTGACATTTTCTAAAGGTCAAAGGAGATGCATATTAAATCAGATGTGATCAAGTCTCTACTGACTGTGACATGGTGAAACATTAGAAACATAAATCTGAACATAAAGTGTGTGAGATAAAAACCAGATGTTTCACATCACAGAGGAAAAGTCCAGATGTTGAACTGAGGATAAAATTATGTTGTTGTGTCAGAGGATGAAACAGCTGAATCCACAGCTCGTCTGTCGCCATGGAGACGGTGATGTCATCTGTCTGTGTTGTGTCTCCTTTTTAGGGAGCGTCCACCAGCAGCGCCGTCCCCGGCTGCCCGGTGGACGGAGCGTCTCTGTGGACCAGTCTGTCTCCTCCGGGCCTCAGCAGGACGGTGGAGCTGATCAGCAGCATCGTCCTGCCGCACCTGCACCACAGGTAACTGCACACCTGAGACAGAGGCATTTCAGATTTCAGAATTTTTTTTTTTTCCAGATTTTTTTTTTTTGTAAAAATGGGAACAGTACATATTAATGGACATTGACGTGGTATTGTAGCCAAGTGTCTTATTTCCATCCCCAGTCCCATTGGCAGGTTGATGTTAGACATAAAAAACAATGACGATAAAAAGTACAAGAGGCAGGACTAGGACAATAAAACACCTTGACGTCTTACACAAAACATATATGAACGACATACACAAACCACCAGTTAACTGACCAAAGACGGTTAAAAGAGTGGGTAAGGGGACCAAAAGATTACTGAGAAGTTATAAAGTGCTACAGTGCTAGTTAAAGTGCTATGTGCTAAAGTGCTGTTTGCTAAAGTGACGAGTGCATAGGTGCAAGATTGAATTTAATCTGACTGCACAATGCCCCAATAAAGTGCAGGATCGACTTAAATTGCACTATCCCATAGCACACGATTGCACATGCAGATGTGTGTCCAATATTGCACAAAGTTTGCAAGCATGATGGGAGATGTGTTGAGTGACATCAGCGTTGTGTGTGTCTGTGTGTGTCTGTGTGTTGCAGCAGCTCTCTGTCCGGCTGCACCATCCTGCTGCACGGCCCCGCAGGAAGTGGGAAGGTGACGGCGGTGAAGGCGGCGACTCGCAGACTGAACCTCCACCTGCTGAAGGTACCACAGCCCACACACACACACACACACACACACACACACACACACACACACACACACACACACACATATGAAATGGTTGTTATTACATGTGTAAATGTAATGTCTTCAAGGGATAGTTCAACATTTAGTCAAACTGGCCCATTGCCATAATCCCTATAGCCATAGCAGTAGGTTTGTTACCTTTAATTGTCGGTGCAAGCTGTTTTTAGAACGGCGGAGCAGAGCCGTGAGCTGCTCAGAGCTACGCTACGGAGGCTCATTATGGGATTTCTTGGTTTCCCTCATCAAACTCATCAAATACACAATCCAACAACTCCACAACGCTCTGGTGGACAAGTTGTGAGCTGCACATTCACCACGCTATGAGATAATAACACAACGTTACCACACAGAGTTGTTTTAGAGGGAAATACAGAGACTGTTGATGAAAAACTGTCCCTGAAGGCAACGTGCATCAGTGGTTTTGCATGAATTTCCCTCTAAAACAACTCTGTGTGGTAACGTTGTGTTATTATCTCATAGCGTGGTGAATGTGCAGCTCACAACTTGTCCACCAGAGCGTTGTTGTGGAGTTGTTGGATTGTGTATTTGATGAGTTTGATGAGGGAAACCAAGAAATCCCATAATGAGCCTCCGTAGCGTAGCTCTGAGCAGCTCACGGCTCTGCTCCGCCGTTCTAAAAATAGCTTGCACCGACAATTAAAGGTAACGAACCTACTGCTATGACTATAGGGATTATGGCAATGGGCTAATTTGCCAAAATATTGAACTATCCCTTTAAATGTTACTTGCAGGTGGGAGCTTCTCACAGGATTTTTGAAATCTCGTTAAGTCAGAAAAAAAAATACTGCGAAAAACGGGGAAAAAATTGTCGGAAAAATCAGAATGCTGCGTTGTGGAGCTCACAGGATAGAGAAAAATGTGTCATCTGCCTTTATTTTGAAAAGACTTCCTCTGTGTGTGTGTGTGTGTGTGTGTGCAGGTGGACTGTGTGAGTGTGTGTGCTGACACCGCTGCAGCCTGTGAGGTGAAGCTGACGTCGTGGTTCCGCCGGGCCGACGTGCTGCAGCCGTGCGTCCTGCTGCTCAGGAACCTGCAGCTGCTGCTGCGGCCGCGCGGCGCCGCCGCCGAGGAGGACGCCAGAGTCTGGGCCGCGTTCTGCCAGCTGCTCAGCAGCGCCCCCGCCAGGTCAGGGACCGCCGCCGAGTCTCACAGTGCTAAACACCGGGCGCCAGGCGAATGTTTCGCGAGATAATATTACAAACACTGCAAAAACTCAAAATCTTTCCAAGAATATTTGTCTTATTTTTTGTCAAAATGTCTCATTTCTAGTCAAAACTAATCTCTTTCCACTTAAAATAAGACTCATCACCTAAAAATGGACTTGTTTTCAGATCATTTTCACTTGTTTCAAACAAATTTTCACTTGAAATAAGTTAAATAATTTTTTTTTGTGCTTGTAATAAGAAAGAAAAACTTGCTCCAATGTCAGATTTTTCTACTTATTTTAAGTGAAAATCTGCTTGAAAAAAGTAAAAAGTGTCTAAAAACAAGCTACTTTTAATGTGATGAGTCTTATTTTAAGTAGAATGAGATTTGTTTTGACTAGAAATAAGACAAATATTCTTGGTAAGATTTTGAGTTTTTGCAGTGAAGTCAATGTCAGGAATTTGATCAACAGTAAAAAAGCACAATATTTCTCAGATCAGATAGTGTTCACCAGAAATGTCAACAAATATCCAACCAGACAATCAAGATTTGATAATTTACTGGCACCTACACCAAGAACAAACTTTTTAAAACATACTGTAATATACAGAGCCATTATAGGATGGAACACATTACCTAATAACATCAAAAATATTAACTCAAAACGCACTTTTAAAAAGGTAGCAATAGACTATTTAAATAAATTGAAATCAATGAGTAAGAAATATATAACGTATAATAATTTATTATAGGAATGTATATTTGAGTTTAACTGTTGTGGTACTGTAATGTGATGTATGATGTATTCTTTGTAGCTAATAATATATTTTAGAGTAGACTGTTTGCTGTTTGTGTATATGATGACGAGGTATTACAGTGATCTGCAACAGCCATGAAAACTTGAGCGAGTAGAGCGAGGCCGTAACATGGTCCGGAGGGGGCGGAGCCTAACTCTCTCTCTCTCTCTCTGGTGCAGGGTGGTTGTCGTGGCGACCGTCTGCAGAGCGCGGGCGCTGTCGGCCGCCGTCATGGCCGCCTTCGTCCACCAGGTGGAGGTGGAGAGTCTGAGTGAGGAGCAGCGCCGCTCCGTCCTGGCCGGTCTGAGCCGAGAGCTGCAGCTGGGGGCCGACGTGGACCTGGAGAGACTGGCTAGGGTCACCGCGGTACGGCAGACCGGTTAGAACCGGTTAGAACCGGTTAGAACCAGACCAGCTAGACCGGTTAGAACCAGTTAGACCGGTTAGACCCAGACCAGTTAGAACCAGTTAGACTGGTTAGACCGGTTAAGACCAGTTAGACCGGTTCAAGCCAGTTAAAACCAGACGGTTAGACCGGTTAAAACCAGTTAGACCCAGACCAGTTAGACCAGCTAGACCGGTTAGAACCAGTTAGACCGGTTAGACCCGTTAGAACCAGTTAGACCAGTTAGACCCAGACCCATTAGACCAGTTAGACCCAGACCAGTCACCAGTTAAAACCAGTTAGATCCAGACCATTTAGACCAGCTAGACCGGTTGAAACCAGTTAGACCAGTCAGATCAGTTAGACCAGTTAGACCAGTTAAAACCAGTTAAACCCAGTCTGACCAGTACAGTGATGGTTTCTCTCCTCCTCAGGTTCTGGTCCTGGGAGACCAGTTAAAACCAGTATAAACCAGTCAGACCAGTACAGTTAGACCAGTTAGACCGGTTAAAACCAGTTAAAACCAGTCAGACCAGTCCAGTGATGGTTTCTCTCCTCTCAGGGTCTGGTCCTGGGAGACCAGTTAAAACCAGTATAAACCAGTCAGACCAGTCCAGTGATGGTTTCTCTCCTCTCAGGGTCTGGTCCTGGGAGACCTCCAGGCTCTGGTGACGGAGGCCGGCCGGGCCGCCTGCAGGAGGCTGATCCAGACCAGGTGAGACCAGAGGACCGGACCGGACCGGACCGGACTGGTTCTGCTATAGGGTCATAGTTCACCTCCTCTGTGTGTGTGTGTTCTTGTACTTCCTACGTTGTGAGGACCATTAAGAGTTTTTTACCAGCCAAGTGAGGACATGTTTTGTAAGTGAGGACGTTTTGGCCGGTCCTCACTTCCAAAGGCTGTTTGAGTGTTAAAGGGGACATATTATGCAAAACTCACTTTTTCATTGTTTTAGTGTGTATTTGTGTATCCAGATGCCTCCTCACTCCTTAAACGTAAGTTTTGACAACTACGTCAACATTTTCTAAACTGCCATAGTCAGAAAATGTGTCTCTTAACAAGCCGTTTTAATTTCACCCGGCTTATTACATCACAAGCCGGGTGATGTGAACATTCAAGCCCTCGCTCCCATGGTTACCGTGGTTACCTCAGCTACCAGAGCGAAGTTTCTAAACCGACCGAGAACCAGCTGTTTTTCTGACCAAAGCGTGTTACTAACATTACTTTTAGACATCAAGGTACCATGTCAAGAAGCAGAAATGAGCAGAATATGTCCCCTTTAAGTCTTTAGGTTATAACTAGGTTTAAGTTGGTTTAAGAGTAATGGTGAAGGTTAGGGTACGGGACTAGGAAATACATTATGTCAACGAGTGTCCTCACAAAGATAGCATTACAAGGACGTGTGTGTGTGTGTGTGTGTGTGTGTGTGTCTCTAGTGGCGGTCGGGAGGAGGAGGACCTCTGCTCCAGCGGAGTGACCGTCCAGAACCAGGACTTCACCTTGGCCCTGGAGACGCTGCAGGACGCTCAGTCCAAGGCCGCCGGAGCCCCGAAGGTGAACACACACACACACACACACACACACACACACACACACACACACACACACACAGAGCTGTAGTGATGTCATCAGTCCGTCACTCTGACCCCTCCCCCTTCATTCTGGAAAAATGCCAAAACCAACACAAAATGAAAGTTCTTTGTAGGGGCTTTTAAGTCAGTGTTATTAATGATCTTACTGAGTAAAAGTGTCAAATATAAATTTACAACGTTATTCTTTCTCCTTTATATCAAATATCAAATATTTATGTCAAATATAACATTCAATCAAATTCAAGACTTTTCCAGGACATTTCAGGCACATTGAGTCTAATTCACAAACTGGTGTAAGAAGAATTTTTTCTTTAAACCCACTTGCAAAGTTTCCAAGAAGATTTTGACATCCACCAAGGTTTTCTTATTCAGGATTTGTTCTTAAAGGGACAACGAGGAGTTTCTCCGTCGGCAAAACGAAAAATTCTGCGACAATAAAAAAGTCTGATATTAATGTGGATGAATCTCCGTTACCACTTGTTAATGGTCCATTTTAGATAAATCTATGGTTTTGTCTCTATGGTTATTTTGTTATTATTAGTGGTGGTGGAAATGCTGGGCGAGCCGACCAGCGTTTCTTTACTTTCGGTTTCGTGGCGAGTCATGAGAATAACGCCGCCGTATGAATCTCCGTTTATGGTGGGAACTACGACGGTATGTGATCGTCTTCCAACCTCTGACTTTAAAGCAGATATCAGTGGCACGGCCGTTTCGGCTAATGCTGTGTTCAAGGCAGGCTTTTGAAACCGTAAGTTACAGCTTCAAGTCACAACTACGACTTGGTAGCGTTCCAGGTAACCCGTAGCTCGTGTTTTTACCGTCCTGTTGTCTGTGAAAGTTCCCTATAACGGCCACTCGTAACTTCCGACCCGTGAACTCGTACCAGATCGAACTGGTATGACTTCACAGGAAGGAAAAACACAAAGTACGAGTTTCCTTGAACGCACCATGAGTTAGCAGCCCCCGCCCTTGTCAGGCATCAATTGGTCCTCGTGCTACGTCACCACATTCACGCGCATCCCTTGGCTGCACACACAGCCCTTCATGCCGTTCTCTCCCCTCATTGGATAACACTTGTATCCCACAAGGAAAATTTTCTCCTCGGGTTACAGCAGAGCAGAGTGACGGAGAGACTCGTGTTTAGGCTGAAATACTTCATGTAAGTGATTGCTGACGGAAAATAGGACTATTTAGGACTTATATTAACTCATTGAGTGCCAACCACGTAATTTCTCGTTTTTCGTTCCCATGCGTTGAGTGCCAAAAACGAAATTTTTCGTTTTTTGCTTTTTTTTTAAATTATGAAAATAGACACTTTAATACACATTATATGTAAATTTGGGGACTCTACGACGAGGAGAACTGAAATAGATGACGATCAAAGTCACATGACAGCTCATGATCTGGAAGTTTTTATCATAACTCAGCTTCTGCAAACGGAGTTCTGCATGCAGATGCAGCGCAGCTGCGCCGCAGCTGCTCTGCTCTCACCCGCGAGGCTCCAGCAGCTGGGAGCTGAACCAGGAAGCTCTCAGCCCACTGTCCCGCCCGGTCTTCATCTGGAGCAACACCGTGTCCTCCCCAAAGTCCTCCCGCGGTAAAATCTGATGGTCTCTGGACCAAAGCAGACCGGCACCACCGACCCGTACCACAGACGGACCGCGACCACCGGCGGGACCGGTGTTCGCGAGCCGCTGTGGCCGACAGAGCCTCACGTTCCGCGGCGAGAGGCTGTGACACGGCGCGGTGCGTCTGTGTTATTGCTGTTTAGTGGCGCCCCCCCCGCCCCCGATGGTGGTTTTGTGAATAGAACAACAATTGTTGTGTATATTTATCTTATACGAGCCCTTTGATCCAGAAATGCGAGTGTCTGAAGAGCGACAGACACAAACAGAGCACCTTTCATAAAAGACGCTCTATCTCCTTTTCTAGAAAAAAAGGAGGGATTTTGGTGAAACCCAGCCATGTTTAGCTTGACTTTTCTCAGGAACGGAGGCACGTAGAAACAAACGGTTTGTGGCCATTTGAAGGATAAAGTTAAACCTTTCAAATGAGCTACAGTATGTGTTGGTGGCAATAATATAGAATACACTATGGCTCTAAAATAAAAAGTCAAATATGGTCTAATTTGCCGGTACACTTGACTAAAACTTTGGAAAGGAGCGCGGCACTCAATGAGTTAACAAAAACATTCCACTGATATCTGCTTTAATTCTTGATGAATGAAAACATGAGTCTGTCTTGCGCCGGTCAAAGAATTTCACGGTGCGGAGGCTCATAAATGTAGTGTGGAAACACTTCGCTTTTACAAAACTCCTAGTTGTCCCTTTAAACAGAGTTTGGTGAACGAGGTTCCACAGAGCTGTAGTGATGTCATCAGTCCGTCACTCTGACCCCCCCCAGGTCCCGGCGGTGCGCTGGCAGGACGTGGGCGGCCTGCAGCAGGTCCGGGCTGAGATCCTGGACACGGTGCAGCTTCCTCTGCAGCGTCCGGAGCTGCTGAGTCTGGGCCTGAACCGGACCGGGCTGCTGCTGTACGGACCGCCGGGCACCGGCAAGACGCTGCTGGCCAAGGCCGTGGCCACCGAGTGCTGCATGACCTTCCTCAGGTGGGTTTACCCTCCTCTTCCTCCTCTTCCTCCTCTCCCTCCCACTCCTTTTAGTTTGTTTGTTTGTTTGTTTGGTAGGGGTGGGAGAAAAAATCGATTCACATAAATATTGCGATATCTTTTTTGACGATTTTTAAATCGTTTTTTTTTTCTTTGTTGAATTTTTTAAAATATTGTGCAATGTGCATTTGTTCGCCTTTTTTACATACAGAGAGTCCAGGTTTTGAAAAGGGTTTAAGTTCACTTTATAATGGAGTTTGTTAATTTATAGGATCTTACAGTATTTGTGTGCAGATAAATGTTAAAAATGCTAAAGACTAGAAATCGAGAGAATCGGCAATATCGTAGAATCGCAATTTAAATCGAATCGCCATCCAAAAAATGGTAGAAGAATCGAATCGTGAGAAAAGCGTATCGTCCCCCAGCCCTACTGTTTGGTGACTCTCAGTTTGTTCTGGTTTTAGTGTCAAAGGTCCAGAGCTCATCAACATGTACGTGGGTCAGAGCGAAGAGAACGTCAGAGAAGGTCAGACATGTTACACACATGTACTAATGTTACACACATGTTACATACATGTACTAATGTTACACACATGTTACATACATGTACTAATGTTACATACATGTTACACACATGTACTAATGTTACACACATGTACTAATGTTACACACATGTACTAATATACGTTACACACATGACCAGAAAACAACTTCAGCTCAAGTTAAAGTTAAAGGAATAGTTCACCAAAAAATGAAATTCATACATGAAAAGTAACAAAAAGTACAGTAATGAAGTAAATACATAATTTATGAAGTATTTTATATATAAGTTATATTGTTTAAATCAGACTGTATTTATATTTCTTCTTCTTGTATTTGCAGTGTTCAGCCGAGCGCGTTCTGCCGCTCCCTGTGTCGTCTTCTTCGATGAGCTGGACTCTCTGGCTCCCAGCAGGGGGCGCAGTGGAGACTCAGGAGGAGTGATGGACAGGTGAGTTCACCTGTTCACACCTGCAGTTTATTTACATACTCTGGGGCGTAAAGTATACCCTCGCCTTTAAATCCGGGTTTCCACCGAACCAACTATTTTTTTTTGTTTTGTTCCGTTGGTTTTTTACCGCAACATCAGGTTCACGCCATGATATCGTCTGTATTTTGAGCATAAAAATAAAATTAATATTTAAAATTAAATTAAAACTTCCATAGTTCATAGTTTTCTTTGTTTGATACGTCAGGAGACTTTTGGTTAAGTGACCATATACAGCTCTGGAAAAAATGAAGAGACCACTCCCAAAATGATCAGTTTCTCTGGTTTTACTATTTATAGCTATGTGTTTGAGTAAAATTAAATTTAAAAAAAATTGTTTTATTCTGTCAACTACCGACAACATTGCTCCCAAAATTGAAATAAAAATATTGTCATTTAGAGCTTTTATTGGCTGAAAATGACTAAACTAGTCAAAATAACAAAAAAAATCAAGTCTTTTCAGTCCGTCTGCCGTCCGCCCAATTTCACGTGAATGCAGCATGAAAAATACGACTGAGTTGCTTGCGATATACAACCGCAACGCTAGATGGGAGTAATTCCTACACAATGTACCTTTAAAAAACGTTTCCTTTTCTTCTTTTATTTTGAAGTTGTGTGTGATGAATAAAGTTTTATTGAATCTCTACAGAGTGGTGTCTCAGCTCTTGGCCGAGCTCGACGCTCTCAGCTCGTCCGTCGGTGTCTTTGTGATCGGAGCCACGAACCGTCCGGACCTGTTGGACCAGTCGCTGCTGAGGCCCGGCAGGTCAGAGGACACACACACACAGATGCACACAAACATACCAGGGATGCAAACAGCGCGCAGAAAAGCAAAACTCGCTTTTTTCATGACCAATTAGGTGACTTGTGTGAATCGTTCAGATCTGAAGAATTTTTGTTTTTGAGAGGGGGGGGGGTCTCAGCGTCTCAGCTGGGGTCAGTAAAATGTTTTTCTAACAGTGACAGTGACAATCACATGAAACTGAGGCGAACTCATTCATGGTCTCTGATTATACTGATAACAGCCGACCGCCAATGTAGACGCGCGACATGTGCGCTCATTAAAGCGGCGCGTATCCGCGTGCAGACGGTGCGACGGCGACGCCGTTTTTTCCCCTGTGCATGTGGAGCTGTGCACCGCGGACATGCACGGTTCCCCACGTTGCTGTGTCAGGCAGGTGTTTCCACGGAGCTCTGCCCCGTTTCAGAGGTGAAGGAAAGACGTCGCCTCCGCGATGTAGAATGTGTTCAATTAAAGTGAAGCTAACACATTATATCGGCCTATATGTCCATTACACACTGAATGAAACATCCCATGTCTTTATTTATTCAGTTTATTTTAATAGTAATAATTATGACTAACATTCAGTGAAGACCTAAAATTCAGTATCTGAATTGAAATATTGCAAAGGATTTTTTTTAAGCATTTTTAATATAGAAATGTTGATGACAATTCCTCTCTTTTTTGGTCCTGACCCGTTTGCATCCCTGACATACACATACACTTACACACACACACAGGTGAAGTGTTTGCAACGTCTCTGTGTCGTCCACAGGTTCGACAAACTGGTGTACGTGGGCGTGAGCGAGGACCGAGCGTCTCAGCTGCAGGTCCTTCAGGCCGTCCTCAGGAAGTACGAACAGAAACAGAAACAGAAACAGAAACAGAAACAGAAACAGAAACTGAAACTGAGATTGACTGACTGAGTTTTATAATTGTTTGTGAACAACGAGACAAAACCCTGTTGTGATCTGGTCTGCAGGTTCCAGCTGGACCCGGCCCTGAACCTGCAGCAGGTGGTGGATCTGTGTCCGGCCCAGATGACCGGGGCCGACCTCTACGCCCTCTGCTCCGACGCCATGACGACGGCCATCAAGAGGAAGATCTCTCTGATCGACGACGGTGAGAAAACAAAGAGAGTCAGAACTCAACAGAGCAGAGTAGGGATGTCGTCACCATTACTTGTTTTCACAATTAATCGCGGTATTAAACGCCACAATTAATTAATCGTAAAAATTCCTAAACACTGTCACTTTCCAAAAAAGATGATGTTGGAACCGTATCGGCAGATGTGCACTAAAGTAAAGGTGAATGCACAGATACCGGTCCATTTAACTAATGTAACATTGAATTGGTTGGAATTTAGATGTAAGAGTGTCATTTGTATTTAAAAAAACACAAAATAAAACAAAAAATGATTAAAATTAACGATAAGATTTGGTATAAATGACAACATGGGGGGTTAATAGTTGGTCATATATTAATATATAATTGAAATATTTTGTGTAAACAATGAGTAATGTAATTATATTTTAACTATATTTTAT
This sequence comes from Trachurus japonicus, assembly GCF_045865225.1. Taxonomy (NCBI): domain Eukaryota; kingdom Metazoa; phylum Chordata; class Actinopteri; order Carangiformes; family Carangidae; genus Trachurus; species Trachurus japonicus. Next base: position 39,866,547 of record NC_140907.1, read on the forward strand.
TTTTACACATTCATTAGTGTTGTGAAATTAATTAATACAATAATCGTACCAAGAAAATTTGTAATCGTGACATACCTAGAGCTGAGAAACTAGAGAGGAGATGGACAAGCTTTATTATTAGTAGTAGTAGTAGTAGTATTAGTAGCAGTATTATATTTTGAAGTATTGGGTTAGAAAAAATAAAATATACATTATATTTAATTATTATATCACATACCTTATATTAAAATATGGATATTTTTAAGGAATTATGAGGGATAATATTGTATATATGAAAGATATTTGGTATGTATGTACACACACACCTGTTTGATATTATAATTATCACAAAGAAGCCAGATGTTGAATCTTCTTCATGCTGTGCCGCTTTATGTTTCTTATATATTATTAATATCATATCATTAAAGGGATAGTTCAACATTTTGTCAAATTGGCCCTTTGCCATAATCCCTGTAGTCATATCAGTAGGTTCGTTACCTTTAATTGTCGGTGCAAACTATTTTTAGAACGGTGGAGCAGAGCCGTGAGCTGCTCAGAGCTACGCTACGGAGGCTCATTATGGGATTTCTTGGTTTCCCTCATCAAACTCATCAAATACACAATCCAACAACTCCACAACGCTCTGGTGGACAAGTTGTGAGCTGCACATTCACCACACTATGAGATAATAACACAACGTTACCACACAGAGTTGTTTTAGAGGGAAATACAGAGACTGTTGATGAAAAACTGTCCCTGAAGGCAACGTGATGCATCAGTGGTTTTACATGTATTTCCCTCTAAAACAACTCTGTGTGGTAACGTTGTGTTATTATCTCATAGCGTGGTGAATGTGCAGCTCACAACTTGTCCACCAGAGCGTTGTGGAGTTGTTGGATTGTGTATCAAAATGTTGAACTATCCCTTGAATTCACAGTGTTGTCCAGTCTCACTGTAAGTCTCTGTCTCTGTCTGTGTCTCAGGTCTGGACTCGGAGGAATCCCCCGTCCTCCTCTCAGCTCAGGATTTCTCCACAGCTCTGGAAAACTTCAGTCCGTCGGTGTCGGAGCAGGAGCTGCAGCGATACGCAAACATCCGACAGAAACTCTCCGTCAAGTAGAAACAGTAATGTAATTATCATTCTGTGTATAATACTGTAAATTAACCATGTAAATTAATTTATAAAATTGTGAAAGGTAATAAATAACTACCAATGCTAATGAAAACATGATTTCACTGTGTGTGTGTTGATCATCAGTCAGATCTCAAGTGATGACACTGAGATTTATCATTTATCTTCTCACAAAAACTGAAATGGCATAAAAGTATTAAAAGTATAACAACTCGTGGCATCGTAAAAAAAAATCAACACATTTCTTTTTAAAAAAAAACTGTTTTCACTGCAGTTCTTATAAAACTAAACAATGGTGTATAGAAACTATTATATAAAATATGAAGTTTAAAAAAATCTATTATTTATCAAGAACAGTTATGGGTTCATGTGCCTGTTTCCACACAAATAAATCAGTTAACAGGAACGCATATTTAACCTCATTCATGGGTGTGTAATGGGAGTAATAAAGCTAGTTACGGCTAGCTCACTGTAGCCAGAGCTCTGAACACTGAGTTAGTTTAAAACACAAAAAATGTGTATGTTTCTGTAGTTAGATTACAGTAGAATAACATAACTCAATACCCAGTGTGTGTAATTTGAATATTAATCTTTTAGTCCAGGCAATCTAGCTCATTTTGGACCCAAAAATAGAACTAATTGTAACAGAATGTTTTTGACCATACATCATTTCTATGAGGTGTCCAGAACAACATACTAAAAGTCCTAAGAAGACTTCTTAGGACTTTTAGTATATTTAGTATCAAATTATATTATATATATATTTAGTATCAAATTCATTTTCAAAGAAACTTGTAATACAAAAAATTTTACATTTCATGTATACTTTCATTGTGTAAAGTTTCATTGTGATAGCAGTAAAGGAAAAAAAATAGCCCCATTGGGGTGTATTGTTGTCTGGTCTTATTGGCACCATAGACTTTATGAGAATTAAACATATTTCCCCAACTAGGATTTCTTAGGACTTTTAGTATGTTGTTCTGGACACCTCAAAGAAATGATGGATGGTAAAAAACATTCTGTTACAATTAGTCTGTCGGAAAACGCTATTTTGCCTGGACTATTTGGGACCTTCTTTAAAAACATCAGTGAACCATTGAAACACGATGTTTATGCTAACTCGCCAGATGTTTCAGTTTTAGTTGTGACTGTAATTATGACTATAAAGCTAATGTACGTTAAGAAAATCTAACCTGTTAGCGGTTAGTTTCATGCTAGGAAGCTACTACCCTGATAGAAACGCTTGGTTTTTAACACGATGTAGCAACATAGCTGCTTAGCAACAAGTCAAAACACAAGCAGTCAGTGCCGCACTGTTACAGAGTGTGGTTACTATGATCACTTTGATGTTTTTCATTCATTTTTGACCTCATCACAGCACGATGCGGACTCAAAGAAGATGAAGCTAGCCTAAAAACAGTTGACAAGCTACATCTATGCGTTTCCATTGTGTCTGCAGCACTGAAGCTAAAACAACAAAAATGAGACTCTGAAGGCTTCACTTGGACAAAAGAAAATTTTGTTTGCATTTTATTTAATACTTTCTTTCCTCCATATAATGCTTCAAATAAATCAAACTAGTTTTCAAGCACACCATTACGTCACAGTTTTAGTAAGATCGTTACACAGATCTCTGACTTTCCAATATCTGATATTTCTGACTGGGACCCTCCTCGACCAATTCAGTTTTTGATGAAAGTATATCTTCAGCTAGATGTCGTTGTTGTTTTAAATCTGAGTGGTACCATCAACAACAAGGCAGCTGTTGTTGGAAGACAAACATCACAATCCCCACATTTCCTGAGGCTTGTATATATAAGATAATATTAGGATCAGTCACCGACGTCCCTGGCTTTAAGAAATCCAATCATCCCACATGAAGCAAAAATTTCTCCAGACACTGCACCGGTTGAGCCAGTTGTGTTATACAGTCATGTACAGACAAACACAATGAAAATGAAGTGATTTCTTCTTCTTCCAAAACTTGTTCTACCCACTTCATGAAAAATAAAATGGGGGGGAAAACTTAAAGAAAAGAAAAAAAAAAAACCTCTTCAGACTTCAAGTTCATATCCTGCAGCAACAGTACAGATAATTAAGCAAATTTCTATATTGCAAACTACGCCATGATTAGCAGCCTATTAGCATCTGAGTATCATCGAGTGTTGGATGTGGAAAGGTTTTTCTTTCCTTGGTGAAATGTGATAAAGCTTTGGTGTCGCGTGGAAGTGAGCAGCTTGACAAGTTTTGGTCTGACAGAAGAATGTGAGGCAGGAGTTGGCGTCCCATCAGATTTAAGAGTTTAATCAGCAGCTGTTGTTTTTTTTTTTGTTTTTTTTTTACTCCTCTGAGACTCAAACACATCAACCTGGAAACCTGGAAGAGTCTGAACTAAAGAACACGGGGGACAAGCTGGGCGTGTGCTATAGGCTAGCAGCAGTTTCCCTTTGGAGAGGAATGATGTACAGGCCACAGTCATTACAGTCTAATGAGCCAAAACAGATGTGCATTTGGAGAAGGTGGGGGGGTGAAGCTGGCAGTCCAGGTCTGGTGTAATCCGGATTAGTCTGGAGGTCTCGATCTCTGTGGTTTGTTCTCTGGCTTCACTCTGTTTTGTGGTTCCTGGTGGATTTTAGTTCGTTGCCGGGGAAAAGATCCAACACACAGGTCTTCCTTTTCTAAGTCTTCCATATCTAACGAGGAGATCCTCTCCGCTAAGGACTCAGGTGAAGTGGGGCATTCGGCTGCAGGTTCTGGGACAAGACAGGAAACAGGATTGGTTTTTTAATGGACCACATCATCGTTTTATCTTGTTTTCATACTGACGACAAGCAAGAAAACCCAAACGGACAGACACAGGGAACACAGAAACACTACGTACTTCTGTGGGAAGTCTTCAGTGATTCTAACAACTGGACACTAGTCTATTAAAGCACCACAAGCCGAACACAAAACCCCATTAAAACCAATGAAAAGTCCTTCGAAGAACAATGGTACCTCAGGTCTTCTATCTGGTTCTTTCAAAGAGGTCAGATTAGATTTAATGCTGCTTTTTGGTTTTGCATGTTGAGAAAGTCAGTGAATCCTGTTTCAAACGTCTTTCTAGTTGAGACCTTTGAACAGGAAACACATGGACAGACCACTGTTTGGAAAGTTTCCCTGTGATACCCATCCAAGAAGAAGAAAAGAGGCTTCATGCAAAAACTTGGAATCTTTCCAAAAATATCTGTCTCATTTCTAGTCAAAACTGATCTCTTTCCACTTAAAATAAGACTCATCACCTAAAAATTAACTTGTTTTTAGATCATTTTCACTTGTTTCAAACAAATTTTCACTTGAAATAAGTAGAAAAATCTGCCAGTGAAGGAAGAAAAACTTACTCCACTGTCAGATTTTTCTACTTATTTCAAGTGAAAATCTGCTTGAAAGAAGTAAAAAGTGTCTAAAAACAAGCTGCTTTTTATGTCATGAGTCTTATCTTAAGTAGAATGAGATTTGTTTTGACTAGAAATGACATTTTGACTAGAAATAAGACAAATATTCTTGGTAAGATATTTGAGTTTTTGCAGTGCAGCAGCTTTTTCTGGGGTAAAAGTGAAACTTTCTCTGGCATTAAGAATATTTCAAACCTTTCTTTCCATTTTTAAGACATTACAAGAGGGTTTTTACTCAGAGTTGTGTAACTTGAAGCTGTTGATTAACCAAAAGTAAAGCTTCAAACGAGTCATAATGCAACTTCCTCTAGGAGTTGATGCTGATGTAAATGACTGGTCCACCATATTAACCATATCTGCCAGTTTGACCGGTTAGAGCCGGTCTGTCAACAGATGTTTCCTCAATATATCGATACAAGTCCTAATCTGAGTTTATCCACTAATGCACCAGTCAGAGATGGTGTTGAAGGCCGGTAGTCTTCAGGCTGTATCTCCGGTGTGGCTGTTGGAGGTTACAGCGACGGAAAGATCTCGTTAATTGCCGTTAATTGGAGTAGTTTTGACCTCAAGGTGCATCAGTCTGAGCACGACACGACACTACCAAAAAACCTCTGAGTGAAACCTCAACCCAACGAGTCTCCACAGTCGTCCTAGTTCTTATCGTGAACTTCCACCAGGCTCAACCGACTCTACTTAATCCAGTTGGTGAGTTGGCGTAAACCTGGTTTTGCTGCGTAAAACGTCGCGTTTTCCTCCTTTTTTCTACCGAACTCCTGTGTTTTTCGTTGATGGTGGGGTTCAGCATTCCTCCATGCAACATAAGCCATATTTACCGCTTACGTGGCCTTTGCTACTTTTGTGCGCTTCATCCTTTTCCTCCTCATGAGGGTCACCTGAGGCCTCTTCAACCCTGCGATCAGCAGCAGCAACCTGGGCCGCGACTTGGTGAGCCAGCTTCTCAGTAGCGTCCCCTTGGGAAACCTGCGGGAAGCACAGCGGACAGTTACAACCAGGAGCTCGGCTCACATCCACATCCACGTATCACTCATCTTCTACTTGGTGCTGGTTTATGAAAGCACAAAGACAACAGGAAACCCTCCTGGACCTTTAGAGTCAAACACAACTTCAAACACGTTCACGTTCAATGTTTGATTCTAAGGCCACGATAATGAAATATCTCGACAGCTAATGGACGAAATTTGGTTTAAACATTGATGATGATTTTTAATTTGACCAGTTTTGGGTCAAAAGGACAAATTCAAGCAAAACTAATGACATTCCCATCAGCCTTTGTTGTACTTTGTGTTTACATCTAATTAGCAGATTTTACAGATGAATTTGAGCAGATACATAATATTCTGTGGTTCAGTTCAGTGACAGCCCAGCTGCAGAGACTCCAAAGATCTGACACGTTCAGCTTTTAACTGTGGCTCCAAACTAAAGGCTGAGTTTCTGCTATGATCAAGAACACTGAGAGAAGATGGGAAACAAACAGAAAATGCTGAATCCCAGTCACATTAATGGGAAATTGTGTTTTTGATGCTTCTCTCAAATCAGTCTCTAGATTCTTTTTTGTGTGTGCTGAACAGAAACCAGTGGAAAACAACTCAGCATAATGTCGATGTGGAAACATAAACATCTGTCGACATCAGCAGCAGTTTCAACACCAACTAAACAACTTTACGTCCTGTACGATACTTCTACGTTAAGCTGCAGAACGTCAGCATCAACAACGATCAACCTTCAGCTCAGAAACTCAGACTCGACCTTCTCTGCAACAACATGGATCATAAATATGAAGCAAAAAAGCTGCAAAATTCAGACACGACTTGTAATAAACCTGATGTAGGCCTATCCTTGAACGCCAATTGGCCTGACAGGAAGTAGCTACGTGAAGTAGCATCTGAGACATGTTTTCATTTGGCAGCTGATGAAGATGTTGCAGCCAAAAGCCAAAACACCAAAAATTGTTAAGTTTGCAGTTTTTACATTTAAGAATCTATAAATAAAAAGAAGTGAAATGTCTCCAAACCCCCCCATTTCATTCACTATCACATTAAGACAGTGTTTTCACATGGGGTCGCCTAAAATGTCTACTAATTGATAAAAAATATTCTTTTAAGCAATTACTATTCTTTTTAAAATTATGATTAAAAACGCCACACACAATCTTAAACAACTGTATTCTATACTTTCACTTTCTCAAATATAAATCGAGGTCATATAAAATGCAGCATAAACAAATATCTGAGCTGACACATGATTGGCGGCCGGGGGGGTCGCCAGAAATCTGTGATGTCAAAATGGGGTCACGAGCCAAAAAAAGGTTGGGAACCAAGTGCATTAAGATGATAAAGAATGAACCGACTCTCTAGAGTTGCAGAAACTGTCAATCGACCGGTCAGTTCTTCCTGCTGCACAGAAAGCCGACTTCCTGCCTGACCCCGACCCTGTGACCTTTTTGTTCAACTTTCAATCCAAGATTTGGCGCCTTGTGGTCCAAGACCCGACGGACCGACCGACGGGCCGAGCGGCCAGTCGCCTCCTCTCCTCCCCTACGTGGTAAAGCCCTGGATTAGAGCGTCTCACCCAGCTGCTCTCCTCACCGGAGCCTCATGGCCACCAGGTCTCAACCTCCTTCAGACTCCGAGCTCCTTCGGCTTCACATTCTCTGAGAAATAACACAAACTGCAGCTATTTTTTCTTTCTTTCTTTCTTTGTCTGTCTGGTCTGTTTGTTTGTTTGCCACGGCAGCTGCTGCGACGGACCTTTGTGTTTTTATACGAGTATGGCGAGGCTGCTGAGCGCGATGGAAAACAGAAAAAAAAAAAAAAAACCCTCCTCTCCTCTCAATTGTTTGCACTTTGCTGTTCGAGCACGTTGAAACCAGCCAGAGAGAAATCTAGCAACGTTCAGACGTGGACGGGCCGCGCTGACGCCATTGTTGTGGCCTGCATGAGGGCTTGACGTTAAATGTAGCGAGGGTAACATTGTTTGTGTAGCTGACCCTGTGCCCCCCCTCCCCTCCCCTCCCCTCCCCTCCCTCTAACCCCCCCCCTCCCTCTAACCCCCCCTCTGCCCTTTATCCCTCATTATCCTCATGAATTAGCTCCGGTTTTTAGCTTCGTCTTCGAGGAGGAAGAGGAGAAACTGTCTTCTTGACTTCTTGACGTTTAACTGAGTTGTAGTCGACGGCGGCGGCGGCCATCTTCTCTTCACCTCCTCTTCAGGATGAATGGAAGTTCACGATGCAGCGTTGTTCCTGTGCTCTCTTGCTGACCTCGTCTTTACCTTTCACTCTTTAGTCTTCTCTTGTTCCTTTTGTCTCCTCTTGTTTGGTTTGTTTTTCTTCTATTGTGTTCTCTCGTTTCATTTTCTCTTGTTCTTGTCTCTTTTTTTTTTTTTAAAAGAAAAAAAGAAACAACAACAACCTTTATCTTGTATGTTTTCTCTTTCCTTGGTAGTTTTCCCCTCTCCTCTGTAGATCCATCTAGTAAAAGCAGGTTCTCTACCTTCCTTACCTTCTTGCAGCTGTTAAGTTAAAAACAAATCCAAATCAAATCCAAACAAATCCATTTTGTAGCTCTTCTTTCCTTCTGGTCAAGTTGTACCAAACCTCTCTCCTCTTTCTCCTCCTCCTCCTCCTCCTCCTCCTCCTCCTCCTCCTCCTCCACAGCAGACATCTTTGTTGTTTTCTGTTACTGACCGGTCGCCGACGTCCTTAGAGTCAGAGGAACCAGGTAACTTTGACATTCTCCTCGTCCGTCCGGCCTGTAGCAGCGAGCAAGAGGAGCTCACTCTTAATATCTGAGTCACCTAACAAACAAGCTGACAGATCATCATCAGCAACGTCACAATCGCTCCCTTCTGTCTGTTCCAGCATGAAAAGAACCATTCATCCCCAAAACTTAGTGATCCAGGTGAGAAGTTTATTTTCACAAACACTCACTCACACGTTGTACTACGTGGCAGAGAGAATAGAGGTACTACTAAGTTGTTTTTTCAGATCTCTTAACAACAACAACTTTTGCGGCGTCAACGTCAACGACGAGTAAAAACCGAAACACTTGCCTTAAATTCATCAGGAGTTCCCAAAGTTCTCACTGTGACCGTGAGGCCGTGAAATTCACCGAGTTTTTCGAAAGAGAGAAAACGATCTACAGGTGGAACGTGGAGTCCCCGTCGACGTGCTCCACATCCGAGCTCTCCATCACCTCCACTCCTCCTCCTCCACCTCCTCCTGAGCAGTAACAACTTAGCAGTAACTCTACCTCCGCTCCCTAACCTCTGCAGCACAAGGAACACAACAGAAAGCAGTCCTTACCAATTGACCCCACACATTTGTTAGGTTATGCCCCCGGCGTCCCTGCAGAGGCACATATATGATCCCGCTGCAGTTTTTTCCTCCCACACTAGAAGGTTCAGCCAGGATGCAAAAACAAAATCTGCTAAATAATGGGAGGCCGTGAACTGGGAGAGAGGGTGGGGAGAGAGAGAGAGGGAGGGAGAGGGAGAGGGAGGGGGCAAGGGGGCGGGGTGGGGTGGGGTGGGGCAGGGGGAGGGGGGGGGGGTCGGGGGGGCTTTAAAAAGGAGGGTCCACTCAGCACTTCTGACTGCGAACGGCAAAACGGGTGTGTACGGCCAATCAGGGAGCAGACTTCACCTGTTGCCATGACGCCCGGCAGTGACCGGTATAATAAAAAGATGTTGGGGAGAGAGGGGGAGGGAGGGGGAGAGGGGGAGGAGAGGGAGGGGGGTGTTGGGGAGTGAAGGAGGAGGAGGTTATGGCCTGAAGGCTGCAACAAGTCTCACACACCAACATCCTGTCTGTTCAGTGCAGATACAGATGAGACTCCATCGTGATCATCATCTTTTAAACAAGAAGAACAAGACATTTGTATAAATGTGGCAACAACAAAAAAAGAAAGAAAAAGAAAAAATCATCGGTAACACTTTACTTGAATAGGTATTCATAAGATTGACATAACAGCTGTCATAAACATCAATGAATACTTCTGACAGCTGTGGTTAAGTGTCATTCAGTAAGTTATGTCACTTTTGATGCAAAGTTGACATTGTTTGAGATGTTTTTGTTCTGACAACTTGACATGAAGACAATTTAAACTGTCATAGCAGACCTAATGGACAAACTTTAAAAAATTATGTCAAGTTCTCAGAACAAAAACATCTCAAACAATGTCAACTTTGCATCAAAGAGCTGACAAAACTCTCTAAGGCATCTTGAGCGGTCAAATGCCGCTAACGGGACGAGATCGGTCAAAATGGAGGGTTCAAGCAAAGATGCTTTATTTTGGTTCAAGCTAGCTACATCGAGGGTAGGTTAGCTTCCTGTTTCAAAGTAAAAGCACAAATTCTATCCTCATGGTTTTCTTTTTTTTTTTTTTTTAAAGTATATTTTTCGGCTTTTTTGCCTTTATTTGATAGTGATGACAGTAGAGATAGACAGGAAATGGGGAGGCAGAGAGAGGGGGAATGACACGCAGGAAAGGTCTGCCCGACGCGGGATTCGAACCGGGGACGCCTGCGGCGAGGACTGTAGCCTCTACATGGGGCGGCCGCTCTACCCACTGCGCCACGCACCGCCCCTCATGGTTTTCTGTATGTAAAGGGCAACGGGTGTTTTATTTTGTGAAAGTAACCGGAAGTGCGTTGGTCACAACGGCTAGCTTGAGTAGCGCCAAATTCACCCCAACAAAATTGTAAACAGCTATTTAGACAAATTAACGACACACTGCTGATCTAAATGGCTACTTTCTCACCTAAAAATGTTTGAAATGTGGATAACGTGATATATTTACAGAGTTTAGAGCTAAAATGAAATCAGCTTCTGACTGCTGGTTTCAGCTTGGGTAGGAGGCAGGCTAACACTACCCATACACTTCCAGTGTTTGAGCTAAGCTAATTAGCGACTTTAATAGGAGGCAGGCTAACACTACCCATACACTTCCAGTGTTTGAGCTAAGCTAATTACTGCGATACGGCTCTATCTCCATGGTTACTGCACGCACAGTGGAAAGGATGGTGTCTATCTGCTGGTCATGGACTCGGGAGTGAGGCAAGACATGAAAAAAAAAAATTGGCGTATCACTTTAAAGTTCCATACAGCATAAAGGTAGATGTTATAAAGGTGTCCAGGTGTTGTGGTTCTGAGAGAATTCACGTAATAACAGTTGCTTTTTAACATTTTTTTATCAAAATGTGACGCCAACGACACAGATTTTTCAAAATAAATGTAATTTTGTTTCCCTTATTTAATCTTCTGAAGCGGTTTGATTGGTCTGGGAATGAATACGTTAGTTCAAAGAGTTCTGTACAATGTTATGTAACAAGGAATAACTTGACGCTGACGTTTTAATGAGACGGTTTAATGAGCCAATGGAGCAGACGAGTGCGACGCTAATGAAACTAATGAACCGTCGGATGAAGATTCAGCTGTTGAAAGATCTGAGCTCATAACTCTCTGTGATGATTAAAGCTTCATATGATTACACACTGAATGTTAATTTGATCTTCTTACCATCCATCCTCCTCCTCCTCCTCCTCCTCCTCTGAGCTGGTGATGAACTCTTCTTTGGGGCCCGATCGACGGCCGTTTTCATTTTCCTGAAGTGAAGTTTTGAGGTTTTTTGCTGAACATCATCTACAAAGAGGAAGCAGAGTTAAAACACAACTTATTGTAGTGTTGATGTTAAAGGATAGATAATTCAAGTTTATCATAGACTGTGAACATCCAGGGGCCTCATTTATCAAAGAGCGTGTAAAAGTCCTCTTAAATTTTCAGTACGACGGAAAGGCAAAATGTGCGTACGACCAAAAAATATACACTCTTTTCAGATCTATCAAACTCCGCGTACACACGGCTGCACGGTATTTCCCTTGATAGATCACACCGGACCTGAGAAAAGCGTGGATGAGAACACGCCTCATACCCAGCCCCCTAAACAGCCCCACTCAACCATATGTGGTCAATGCAAATCAGTTACGTGCATATTAAGTAGCCATGTGCACTCTGGAAACCTGTGGAATGACGTCAGTGGAAGACGGTGAAGACAACAGACGGACGGAGAGCGGAGAAAGAAGCGGAATTTCTCTGAAAGCGAGATACACGGTAACACGGCAATATCAGTCAGAAACATCATCTTGCATTGAAAGGCTTCAATAAAAACAAAAAACTCCCAAATCTAAATGAAACAGAACAGAAAGAAGAATCATATTTATTCTGCCCCTTATTTTAGATTATGTCATAATAATTTAAAGCAGGGTTTCCACTGCCAGTCAGTACTTTGCACCCCTTTCCACTAACCCCCAACTTCCGTTCACTGGAAGACTTTGATTTTCATTTGTGCATAGCTATAGCCTATATTTTAAAAAAAACAAAAAAACATTGAAGTCCACCAGTCTGTGACTTTTCCTAAAATGATGTTGGGCAGCACCCAGTTTTGTTAAATACAATAAATATTATTCACACAAAAAATATGGATCATGTTTTCTCATTTGCTTTGATTTGCTCCGACATTATTGGGCTTGCTGCTTGCTTGTGTGTGTCCAGTCTGGCTACGTAACACACGCACGTCGCAGAAATTATTTTCCAGACTGGACAGACTGGTTGTGGAAGAGGTGTAGCCTACATGCAAGGGAAAAATATCAATATGATATCAAAAGAAAACGAAATTCGTTTTATAAAGCCAGTATTTAGGAGCAAACTAGTGTAAATGCACAGGGGAAAAATCTGAGTCGCTGTGCTTTTCATGTAAAGTGCCGACGTCAACACGTGTGCGGCGGTGGTGGGGGGGGGGGGGGGGGTCGTCATCATCACCACCACTTGCTACTTCAAACAGTGTCCGCGCTCCTCTCTCCCTCGCATACTGCAGTTCTCTGACTCTGCAGCGGCGTCGCCAATTCCTCCTGTTCTTCAAAAAGCGTGTAAATGCCGGTACGCCATGGTCGGACTGGTCGTAAATTTTTGCTCTTACTCCCGACAAGTTTTGGTTTGATAGATCCCAAATTAGGCGGAGAAAAGTGCGTACGCACAAAATGGGGGAAAGAGCGTGTAAAAAAGCGTGTATCCACAATGATAAATGAGGCCCCAGGTTGTTCGTTCGAGTAAAATCTGTGTGACGTCTGTGTTCAGGTCAATTTACTGAAGTAAGAACAGGAAAAAACACACAAAATAAAAAGTAAAGAGATGTTGTTGTTGTGTAGCTGCAGTGAAAGAACAGAACTCCTCCTCCACCACCAGGGGGCTCTGTCACATATTGACCCCCAACACTTTTAGAAGGAACTGAAAGCTGTATGTGGGGAGCTACTTTTATTTTGAAATCAATCTTGTTTCCGGCTCCTAAAGTCTTCTTCGGGTCGGTTTCCCATGATGCACTTCTTCATGTTCCCCTCAGGATGACCTCATCAATCCTCTGGCTTTGTCTCCAGTGCCACAATTTGCTTGTTTTTTGTTTTCTTGTTATTATTATATGTTTCATCATCTTATTTTTGAGTTTTCTTTTTTTTAAATAGTGTATAATAACAAAGCCAATGCATTTATAACTACAGAAAGGGGCAGGTACTATATGTTTTTCTTCATCCTGCTCCTTTTCATTTATGATAATTACTATGTGTACATCATGTAAATATGATCATGAAAAGGAATAAATCGAAATAAAATGAAATCATCAGGTCAAGTTTAAAAACTCTCCAGAACCTTTAGGTGAAGTTTTGAGGAACTTGTTCTTTACTTGATTATTTTCATTTTATGTCATTTCATTTTTGTCTTCCGCCAGCTTTATATTGTACTGTTTTTATGTATTATTATGTGTATGTATATCTATGTTTTCTTGTAGGCTACATGTGGATTTTTCAAACTCAAACTTTTTTCAAACTGCCAGGATCAATCAGGTCATTTTCAGTTGACCTTTGACCTTTTTTTGGATGTAAAAAAAGCCATCACTTTGTTTTTTATCCTGAAGGACATTTGAGTCCAGTTGCGTCATCATTATGATCCTGTGAACTTTGTGATTTAATGGTCAGTGAGTGAGTTCATTAAAGTTTCATTATTAAAGTCCAGAAACTTTTTCCTCTGTTCATTAACGTCACATTGATTTTGTGTGATTGTGTGTGTGTGTGTGTGTGTGTGTGTGTGAGAGAGGGTGAAACCTGCAGTGTCGGTTGCCTCGTCAGCAGAGGGCGCTGTGGCCTCAGGATGATGCAGAGCAGAGAGGAGGAGGAAGGAGGGGAGAGGAGAGGAGAGGAGAGGAGGAGGAGGAGAGGGGAGGGGAGGGGAGAGGAGGAGAGGAGAGGAGAGGAGAGGAGAGGAGAGGAGGGGAGAGGAGAGGAGAGGAGAGGAGGAGGAGGAGAGGAGAGGAGGGGAGAGGAGGAGAGGAGAGGAGAGGAGAGGAGAGGAGGAGGAGGAGAGGGGAGGGGAGGGGAGAGGAGGAGAGGAGAGGAGAGGAGAGGAGAGGAGAGGAGGGGAGAGGAGAGGAGAGGAGAGGAGGGGAGGGGAGAGGAGAGGAGAGGAGGGGAGGGGAGAGGAGAGGAGAGGAGAGGAGAGGAGGGGAGAGGAGAGGAGAGGAGAGGAGGGGAGGGGAGAGGAGAGGAGAGGAGGGGAGGGGAGAGGAGAGGAGGGGAGGCATGTTGAGTCCCAGGCTGAGAGGATGAGGATCACCCTGCTGTTCACTCGCTGCTGCAGAGATCAACCTGGAGGAGGAGGAGGAGGAGGAGGAGGAGGAAGGGGGAGGACGGCTGGCACTGCAATGCAGATCATCAAATGAGGAGGAGGAGGAAGAAAAGAGGGAGGGAGGAGGAGAGGAGGGAGAGGAGGAGAGGATGGAGGGAGGGAGGGAGCTGCCGGCTCTGCAGAAAGCAGCTTTTTTTCAGGTTCAGGGATTCCCTGTTGGTTTGGAAAATATCCAGAAGGAGGAGAGGAGATGGGATGAGATGAGATGAGCTCAGGAGCAGAGACAGATGGAGACAGGAAACAGGTCCACGGTTAAAAACACAGAAGAAAAAAGAAGAAAAGAAAGAAAAAAGAAAAAAAAAAAACACACAATAACCTTGAGATTGAAGGTTCCAGTGCTGCTGCAGAAACACAGTCAGTCACATTAGAAACAATGACTGACAATTAAACCATGACCACACAAACACAAAACTGCTCTCTAATTGGACAAATCAAAAATAGTTTCACCAAATCAGAGCTTGTGATTAGGAAGTTTAACTGCAAGTAACCATAGCAACACAGTTGATTAATTAACCGTGAGGTGATATTAGATGTGATCACAGAATCAAAGGTGTTTTTTCTGTTTTGTTTTTTTTCACCTGCTGCGATTCATTTATTCATTTCCTGGAATTTGTGTTTTGCATTATTTATTTATTTTCGACCCCAAGTTCACATGAACAATATTATATACCGTATATTTGTAAAAGCCTTTAAATCTTTGTTATTTGTGTTAAAAGCGCCTTCAAAATAAAGGTAGATGTTTGTGTTAAAGCTCCATACAGTGTAAAGGTAGATGTTTATATTAAAGCTCCATACAGTATAAAGGTAGATGTTTGTGTTAAAGCTCCATACAGTATAAAGGTAGATGTTTGTGTTAAAGCTCCATACAGTATAAAGGTAGATGTTTGTGTTAAAGCTCCATACAGTATAAAGGTAGATGTTTGTATTAAAGCTCCATACAGTATAAAGGTAGATGTTTGTGTTAAAGCTCCATACAGTATAAAGGTAGATGTTTATATTAAAGCTCCATACAGTATAAAGGTAGATGTTTGTGTTAAAGCTCCATACAGTATAAAGGTAGATGTTTGTATTAAAGCTCCATACAGTATAAAGGTAGATGTCCATGTGTAGTGTGATTATAAAGCAGCTCTAGGTTCTATATTAATACTGTGAGAGTATCAAAGCCTCAGTCCATAGAGAAATGCACACAGCCTGTATTCAGAAACTGAGCCTTAAAACCAGCCGTCAGGACTTCCTGTCACTTTGTGATGTCACAACTAAGCCCCGCCCCCTCACCACCTGGACCCACCATCCAACAACTTGCAGGATTTGGTTTCTCTGAGTGTTTTATTCTGAAATCTGCTCTTTTTTCTTTTATTGGATCACTCAGAAAATGTAAGTTTACATTTTGCATAATCAAATGTAACTTTTTTTTTTTTTACACATTAAACTGCTGTTTTATACACAGTTAAATGTTCTGTTAATATCTTGTCTCTGTGAGTTACACTTGTCTTTGATGGTCAGTTGTCAAAATTAGTTCAACCAAACAAACCGAACAAAACTACAAGAGGTACAAAGTATAAAATAATTTATTTTTGACATTTGATGTGATTTTTTTTTTTTTTATAAATACTCTTTGTGCTGATACAATTTTCATTCCTGACAATAAGTGAAGAACAAATTAAGAACATGTGTATATCCGTGGTTACTACAAGGTTTCTCTCAAGCTTTTTCCTCAGTATTGTGAAATCTCCAAAACAGTGCATACATGATATTAATAAAGACTTTGTACCATTTTAACACTGAGGTGCTCTTCATGCACGGACGGCGGTCGTTACATACATGTGACCGACAGCAGAAGGTAGTAAAAGTTTAGAGAGAACCAAAACCTCAAAGTCCTCAGAGATATTCAAGAAGCAAGGCAAAGTCAGCTCGGTTTCAGTCTTTCATTTGAACAAAGAAACAAGTGTCAGACAGCAGCGTCATGCAGGGGCGACAGACGATCAAAAAAAGTGCATCAGTGTCGACAACCGTCGGTGCTCGCGGGACAGCGTGAGGTTCACAAAGTGCCACAAACAGAGACCAGTCGCTCAGTACAAAACAGCATATATGGCAATAATTGCATATTATGATGATGACACATTACATTTCACACCTAAAACGGGATACACGAGATAACCACGGTCAAGACAAACATACATCTCAGATTATCATTTAGACATGTCAGGTGAGTAACATTTGAAAACGTCAGGTTACATTTCCTCTGAAAAGCATCAAATGTGTCACGACGATGCTCTGGACGTTTGACATTTTTACTGCCGAGCTTTTCAGCTGTGAGAGGATTGGGTGTTCACGCTTGTTCTGTCATCATGTTTGCAGATGATACTCAACTTTAAACTGCAGAACAAGGGGTTGACAGGATATTCTTATATGGTTGTCAATCTGGTTTGACTAAAAACGGTTAAACCCAGAGTGAACGTAGACGCCATTTTACCTAATCTGTGTGTTCACACCAAACGCGATGGACGCAATGCCATCGCCCGTAATGCGAGTATCGCGTCGCTTGACACATTTATCACATTTTTCACCATCGCTTCATCGCTTTTTTATTACGATTGCGGTAAAAGTACGTCGTTGTGTTGTAGGAAAAGCTCCGGGAAACGGCCATGGATGTATATTATTGATCTGAGGAAAACACACACAGCCCCGGGGTTGTTGTTTTTTTTTGTTGTTTTTTTACACAGCCACAGTTCTTCTCTGGAGGAGGGTCTGGTGAGCGAGACTACAGCCACAGTGATCTTCTTCTCCACCATGTTTTGAAATGTGTGTCTGCAGCTGTGTCGGTGACGTGGTTGAATATCAACACTGATTGGATGTCGCGGCACAGCGTCACGCGATGTCGCTTGAAAAGTTCAAATTTTTCAACTTCAAGCGATGGACGCGATGATGCGATGGCTGCGATGGACGCTTCATCACGTCGCTCGTATCGCCCGAAACGCGCCGCCCGACGCGCCATCGCGTGTCATTGCGTCATTTACATTGACTTTTAATGAAAAGTTGTGGCGTTTATCGCGTTTGGTGTGAACGCACCGTTAGTCATATGTGGCTATGCAGACCATTGCAACATCCAGTGGGTCTTCTCCACTTCTAGAAGACGGTGGTAAAGTATCATCCTGGTATTTCTGCATCCTCCTGCTGTTTCCCTAATGTCCACAAGACGCAACAACAGGAAAACTCTTGATTGTACAGAACTGGAAAACACCTGTCTTTGAAGACAAAGTTCGGTGGGAGATACAAGATTCAAGTATGTTTGGATGTCTTCACCTCCGTCAGCAGGTGTCTGTCTGCATACAGTGTCAGTACTGACAAAGATGGCGTTAAGCACTAAACCCAAACTCCAGGATTCAAAGTTTCACTTCAGAAACATCAACAACAGAGCGTTTGAAGTGAACAGACTGCGGTGGCCAGTAGGTGTCGCTGTGATCGAGGTGAGAGTAGCAAACACACAACAGGAAGTCAGTGGGAAACCCATGGAGGAAAAAACAGCAGGAATTAAAAACTGAATCTGGAGGTCCTTGTTGAGGAACTACTGCACTTAACATGGTCTCTTTGTAAGTTAACAACAGTTGCTTCATTTTCTGCTCTTGAATAGGAAGTTAAAGTTTATTTGTATCATCAGCTGTTCTGTGGAGCAGTGCATGCTTGTTTCTATAAAACTGAAGATGGTTCAGGATGGTGTGGTGAGTTGGAGTTCACCAAAGTTCAAGGACCTTTTCTGCCTGTTTTGAGTTTTGCAGTCGTGTCTGGGCTCTCAGAATAATCTCTAAGATGACTGAAGAGATGTTCTGGGCGTAAAACCTGACAAACTGACCAGAGGAAGGAGAGACGAGCCAAAGGAAAAAATGGTTGCATATAAAGTCATTAAGGTTTTCAAACCTTTGATGGAGGCACAACAAAGACATCAAAGCTAAAAAGCAAAGAAACATCTGATTGAGCCGAGAAGTTCAAAAACAACAATCATCAGGTTTCAGCTCACAAATCGTGACCGACAACACAAAAAGCAAACGACACCAGCCGATGGATCAACAGTCGCTGCTGTCGCTGTTCTGTGGACTTTTGTCCAACGGTGAAAACGTAGGAGAATGTTTCACGCCTCCGTTTCACACCGAAGATGGTTTAGTTGCTACAAGTCGTTGCTGAGCGTTCGGAGGCAGAACCAGCGACTTCTGGAGAGAAAACATTGTCCTTCACCAGTGGACAGAGACTCATTAAGTTACTACAAAGAGGCAAAAGTCTGAGGAGAGGTACGACATCTCTCCCAGAGGAGGCACTGACCGACCTGCACCTCTAACACCGACCGAACCAGAGTCCTGCCAGAGACCAAAACACACCGGTGACTTCTTAACGCAGTAGAAATTTCCTTATTTTACGAGACTTTCCTGCTCTCTAGCGGTTAATTCAATGAAGCTTCAATCATTAGTGAAACCTTAAAAGTGCAGAGAGGAAGTAATTGTCAGTTTTTGCAGCGACTTCTTTCAGATAGTAGATCCAACATCAGCAGTTTTTCATGACTTGAAGGTAATGTGGTTTTGTTTGGTTTGGTCAGGACAGTAACATCACGGTTTACAGTGTTTTTACCCGAATGTTCAACTTGTTTGCAACCAACCAGTGAGACCGCGTGTGTTCACTGCAGGAAAACTCTCACAGTGCTGGACTGTCGGTTGTTTCCCTGACATGATGGAGTCTGTTGATCAGACAGAAGTCAAGTCCTCCAGCAGTTACACTCAAAGACAAAAAAATTTGAAATGAAACACACAGAAAAGACAGACTGAAAACCAAAACCAGTTGACTGGTTTTAGTTGCCGATAGAGATATATGATACCTATAAAACCCCATTTCCACCTGGAGTCAAAGTCCTGGAGAAAACACACATAAATAGAGGTGACCTTCAATTTCGTGGATATACCCTGTGGAAATGTCCACCAACCCCGCCCACTTAAGATTAAAGACTAAGATAATGTTACTTATTACCAGGTAGAGAAAAATAGAAGTACGGAAATGTACTCAAAAGGGTACAAACCCTTGTCGCTCCAGGCATACCTTTTTTAGAGACATTTTTGTACCTTTTCAAAATGTACCAGTTTAAATACAAGCATCTAAAGGGTATTATACCCTTTAGATGCTGGGTGCACAATTGTACTTGTACAATGTATACTTGTACTACTTGTACTTGTACAAGTAGTGTGTGTGTGTTTGCTCTGCGACCTGCCCAGAGCGAGGATCGATCCCACGACCGTCTGCATGTTAAATCATATTAATAGTCGCCTCATAGGTTACCAGACTCCTACTTAAGCTACTAATTTTTTCTAACACACTGTCTCTGATAATGTACCTTTAGGGGGTAAATACCGTATATATGTACCTTTTGCTATTCTGGAACATTTATGTGCCTTTTCTACCCCCAAAAGGTACACATAGGTACTCTAGAGTACAATAATTGGCCCTATAGGCTACAGTAGGACAGAACTGTACCTTTAAGTACAGAAATGTCCCCCTTCTGTACCCCTATTTTTCTCTGTGAGGCCTGTGATCAGATATCCAGGTGCCGAGTGGAAATGGGGTCTCAACACTGTATATTCTTAAATAGCATTAACCATTTCCAAAAAAACACCTGAATCACAGAGTGTGGGTCCAGATTCAGATGCATTCAGGCAACCACAGACTCAAGAGCTGAATAAATCACATTATTATTGGTGTTGTTTGAATTTGGAAATGGTAGATATGATCTCCACTCAGAGGTGGAGACTCTTTCATTTGAATACATGCAAATTCCTATAATAAAAAAAAAACAATATTAAAACCTTTCAAACGTCCGTCCAGCTCTGTGCAGGAACATCAACATCAGTAACATTTTTGGCCTCATTTTCACTTTAAATCCTTCACATTCATTCCTATAAACGCTGCTCATCCCAATAATCAAAGACACAGTGTTTCAGTTTGCATGAACGTGGTGGTGACATTTTGTTGTCACATCTCACCAAGCAAAAACCATCGACCATCAGGTGCAAGATCTGGTCCACACAGTGTTCCTCAACCTGTTCAGCAGCCTCTTGCTCCGACTGAAAGGCCATCTCTAGTCTTGACTGTTGTTCAATCACATAACAACGGCTTTGATATGATGACGTGCGGTTGTTAAGACGGTGCTACACCGAAAGACACCAACTGTAAGTATGTGGAACACGTGAAAACATGGACGCCATTGAGTTTTAAAGGTTTGTGAATCTGTAAAATCAGTCTTCCTCAGGTGCATTGACACTGACATCTAAATTGACTTTTATTTGTGAAAACTGTAGCAAATGAATCAACAGGGTGTCTGAAACTTGATAAAAAACAAACACAGCCCTGTTTGCTTTGCGGTGCATCACCTCTTGAGTGAGAGTACAGACATTGAGAATGGACCAGTCGGTATCCGGAGGCTCTGAGCAGCTAGACAGACAGACCTTGTGGACCAGACTTCATCAAAGCCACCAAATCACAGTGTCATAGTAACCCCCGTTCAAAACAACAACTTTTAAAGCCTTCTGTTATTATTGCCGATATCATGTGAAGGTCTGCAGGCTCCAAACCCTCCTGAGGACCAAAGGTGCTGTTGTGACTGCCATGACGCTTTCTATAAACTCTGATCAAAGTAAAAATCCGACTCGCACTCTTTTCAGGCTGACGTCAGTTCAGTCCGTAACGTCTCAAACAGAAGAGTGATGCTACGAATCTACCAAAGTGCTTTAGTCTTCCGTGTGGATATCGCCAGTGACGACCATGAGCACAGCTTCACACTCTTCCTCTCTGACATCAAGAGGCTGAACGATTCAAGTTTTGACTCCCACAGGCCGAAAACCATGTTCAGTTTAAGAGACGCTGTCCTTGTCGGAGTCGGGGGACGGCGGCCGCGAGATCTCGAAGAAGGAGCCCGACGACTTGCGGGATTTAAGGAGTCGAAGCATCTCGGCCAACTGACCCTCCAGCGCCGCCATTCGACCGTTCAGAGATTTGATGTCTCCTCTCAGCTCTTGTTTCAGCTCGAGGAACGAGGCCTGTATGCTCTGCTCCGGGATCGGACAGAAGACCCTCTCCTTCTCCTCGGACTGAACCGGACTGCGCTCCTGTGGCGTCCTGGCATCGCCCGCGTTGTCCAAACGAAGGTCGCTCTTTGTGATGCCGCTGTCACACGAGTCGGTTTTCTTGAGGGACGTCTCGTCGTGAGACTTACTAGTTCTGTCGGGCAGCGTCTCCATGGACTCGGCCTTGGAGACGCTGCTCCACGACTCCGCCTTCACCACCGACTCCTTGAACCGTCCCCAGCCTTTGGCCTTAGGCGGCGGCTCTGCGGATTTGCAGCCGGTCAAGTTTCCGTTTTGGATGACGGCGGTGGATGGAGTGTGGAGGATGACTCTGCTGGAGGTTCTGGACGAAGAGGAGGAGGAGGTGGTGGGTGTGGCTGGGTTCTCTGTCACCATGGTGATACTCGTAGAGGCGAGGACTTCTGGACCTTTGGACTGCTGCTGCTCGAGGTGAGCCGTGCCACCTTTTTCCACGTCACCAGAGCCGTGGCCGACCCGCTCGGACGCGAGCCGGGCCTCCCGCTGCTGCCGGAACCGCTGGAAGAGTCGACGCACCGGGTGGTCCGGGGGGAGATTCAGAGGAGCCTCATTCTTCCTCTTCAGCATCTCCTCCTCCTCACGTTTCACATCACTGATCTTCCGGAAGACAATCTGTTTAAAGACATAAAACCAGAAGAAGATCAGAAAAAGACTTTAAGGTTAGCTGAAGGATTTGCGTTGACGGGCGGATTTTGACATCCGCCCATGTGGTGACTCCAAACAGAAGTCCACACAGAGCTGAAAAGGTTCTTCTAAAACTGACTCATTAGCTGCGTTTCAGCTATTGAACAGCAACTGAAAATCTGAACCTGAAAACCTTATCGCATTCAAGTACAGGTGTCCTCCAAGACCCCATGACATCACTGCTGGGTCAGAGGTCAGAGGTCTGACAGAGCACACCTCTAACCTGGTGCAGTGAAGTTTTTTAATGAACATTGTTGTTGATTATTGTTGTTTTCTGTTGTGTGCTATGCTAAGTAATGCATTGCATTGCACTTATTGTACTGCCTGAGTTGTCAATGCTTGTCATGTTGTAGTATTGTGTGTTGGATGTTGTACGTACAGAGTGACAATCAATTTCCCTTCAGAGGGATTAATAAAGTAAACCAACCAACCAACCACACTAAATCACAGCCATCGGTGATGCAGGTGAACCACCGGGCAGTGGAGCAGCTGTTGGATGATTTCTTTAAGGTTCACTTGGCCAAGCACTTAGTTTTACGTCTATTATTCATGTTTTCTATCAACTCCCTGAAGAAAAGAAAAAAATCAAAACTCTTAAGCGTTGCTCTCAATTCAGTTTCATCAACTCCCCAGTGCATGGTCTTCAATTGACGGTACAGTATCTGTGGTAAGAGTTTGTTATTAAAGGTTGGAAGAATATCTGTCTGTTGTGTGGGGATTCTCTGTATCATATTGTCAGTAAAAAAGAATAAAAATTAAAACTGATATGAAAACATTCAGTGGATTTACTGATCAGATTTACTTGATTGACTCATGTTTGTGCTGTTGACTTGTGTTGACGATGCTGAATCCACCTTTATGCTGACTAGCCATGCACCATGTTAGCTGAGTCCTGAGGAAACCAGCAGGTGACACACAGCGAAGAAAATGTTTCCTCACTTTCCTCTTCTGAGATCGGAGAGCAGATCTCAGAGAGTCCCACCCGGAGCCTCGGGCCATCAATTAAAAGTGCATGTTCAGCCGCGTCGGACCGAGCACTCGCATCGTAAAGTGTGTGTGGATCGAGCATCTGCTTCTGCTGTTAAAACAAGCTCATTCATTATTAAAGAAACGTCTCTGTGCTGTACACAGCTCTGAGCCCTGATCAGAAAAAAAAGTAAAATCATGTAGGAAGCCTTTTCTTTTTCTAAAGCTTTGATCTAAACGTTGGAACAAGTGCAGACGGTTCAGGGTTAAAACTGAAGTGTTCTCTACAGGACGTTGAGGTCAATTTCAGTCTCACTTTTTCTCATGACTTATGAATTAATGCAGGAGAAAGTTCAGCTTTTTGTTTAGTTTCCTTTTGTCTGAAATATTAACTTGAGGGGCCCTGACGTCACACTGCACCAACTGGACTGGACTAGATAGATAGATAGATAGATAGATAGATAGATAGATAGATAGATAGATAGATAGATAGATAGATAGATAGATAGATAGATAGATAGATAGATAGATAGATAGATAGATAGATAGATAGATAGATAGATAGATAGATAGATAGATAGATAGATAGATAGATAATTGGTTTATTAGTTTATTGGTCACATGCAAAGCTAAAACCAAGGTTAAAAAACAGTGCAGTGAAATGCAAAAAAACAAGCTCTTGACTGTACCAATGAAACACAAAAGTAAATTTAAAAAAAAATATGAACAATGAATGAAATATGAACATTAACACATATTTTTATTAAAAATCTACAGTAATGTAGGGGTTTTACTCAAAGACACTCCCTTATTTACTATGATATGGTATTAGTATTTATAATTCTCAAAATATACAGTAAAATTACAACTTTTTTCTAAAAATGTGTTCACTCTACAGTAAATAACAAATCTTATTTTTTTTTAAATATTTGTGTTTTGAGGAAAACACAAATATTTAAATAACCTATGGAATTCTTTACCACCAGAAATCAAATCCCAAACAGAATGATGTTTAGTGCTAAAGCTAAACATTGGCTTAAGCAGCAGCAGAAATGTGAACATTAACGTCTCTCAAGTCACTGTCAATACAGCATTTTACTAATGTTTAATGTATTTAATCTGTGCAATTTCTGAATCTAAATTTTGTAGCTGTGTTTATTTATTCATGATACATATTCACTGTGTTATTCACTGTATTTGTATTATTGCACTTATTGTATTCAGTGTCTTTTATCCTTCTTTAGCCTGACCAGGGACAAAGACTGCAAATTAGCTGAAGCTAGATGTCTTGTATGCATCGCATTTTTCATTCTTTGTGGCAATGTTGCATGTATTGTCCCTGTTAAATAAACATTAAAATAAATAAAATAAGATTTCCAGGGTTATTCTGTAAAGTCAGGCCCGACTCACCTGTATCTATACCATGACACTGTGTGAAAACAGGTCATGGTCCTTTAATTAAACACCTCCACTGCAGCTCCACCTGTTGCAGGTGAAGCAGGAAGTGAAGGTCGTGTTACAGCTGACCTCTGCTGAGGCTGACGAGTCTTTGACCGACCGACCGGTGGCGGCACCGATGCTTTCCACTCAGCGATGTCATCAGTATGTTGAACCCTGAGCCAATCGGTGAGCTCCTGACCTGCTGAAATTGGATCCAGCTGGACGGAGCTCTATGAGGATGATGAGGAGGCAACACAGGACGTGAGAGAACTGCTAATCTTCAACCTCTGCTGCCGTGTTGCTCCTGACAGGAACTATACGTCAGGCCGCCGCCCCTTTGATATACAGCCGACTGAAGCTGCTCTCTGCTGGGCTGGATGTAAATCCCACAGTCTGCACCGACTCTAAACATTCAGGACTCTGTTATTACAAACTCAAAACCTGCTGCAGTTGAGGAGTCTGGTGACTTGTTTTCATCAGAAACCAGTTGTGACCCCCTCACCGACACCTCATGGCTCATGGTGGTGGAGTCTGTCTTTCAGCTCAGTGT
This sequence comes from Trachurus japonicus, assembly GCF_045865225.1. Taxonomy (NCBI): domain Eukaryota; kingdom Metazoa; phylum Chordata; class Actinopteri; order Carangiformes; family Carangidae; genus Trachurus; species Trachurus japonicus. The sequence continues at coordinate 39,891,616 of NC_140907.1, forward strand.
TTGGTCTCCACCAGCAGCCGAAGAAACCGCCTGAGGCTCCATCATGTTCACCTGCTGCTGCTGTTTGTGTGTTTACTGACACAGCACCAATTGAAATTACAAATGAGCAAAATCAACAAATTAAATAGATAAAATAAGAAGGTGTACAATAGACATTTAGACCAAAAACGTGTAGGCTGAAGTATAGCTTATTTTGCACATTACAAATCCAGTTATCACTGCAAACTACTGCTTCATTTAACCCTAACCATTTTCATAAACAAAGTCAAAAAAAGATCTTCAGCTTAAAAGGCTCCATAGTTCATAGTACTAAATGATGAGTGGAGCATTCTACTTTTAAGTGTTTTTGTGGTTACTGTACTTGTTACGCCCCAGAACTTCATTGGCCCAGAGGGGCATAACAATGGACCCAAGCAATGACCCAAACACAAAGGCACTAAATTAACTAAAAGGAGATTTAATACAAAAACATAAAAGTGATACAAACAAATAACACAAACTAAAACAAAAGCCATGATGGGAGGCAGGAAGCCCAGCAGTCCCCACGCACTGCCCCCGCTTTCCAGTGTCAGCTGAAAGGTATTTAACTGGCCAGTCTGCCATTAACCAGGCACTGACCTTATAAAACACTAAGTCAACTCCATCACATAAAGATCCACTGATCTATGGAGTGACGCACACGAGGTCCAAACGAAGCCACAACTAAGCAACCAGTAACATACACAAGTGACTCAACCGAAAGTGGTCTGCCACAGCACAAGACAAAAGAGGTCACACAGTAGCCACTGCTACACAAAATGTTGCCAACTCACACCTAAGCTGCAACCGAACGACCCAACGAACGTACTGTGCAGGAACCACACAATAAGTCACATCCCCAAAGTTACTGTTACCATTTTACACAGAATCCAGACGAAACTAGAGGTAGAGTCAACCCAGAAGTGATTGTGATTACGCTGCTGTGCAACTCTGCTGAAGAGTGACGCTGTGGAGAGTCACCCTGTGATATGGTTAACTATCTAGTCTTCAGTGGCTTTCCGGGAGGCTTCTTTAAACGTTGAACTCTGTGAGTGAACAATGGACCAAGGCAAGGCCCACTGCCACACAGAAAACGTACCCACACCCAGGTTTCACCACCAAAAATAAGAAAGGCAAAACAACAAAGTGGCACAAGAGTCTCTCTCTGCCCGACGACTACCTTACAGGGAGCTCTCAAGTAAACACAGGCAGGCAGTTAAATCACAAACCATCTTGCAAAGAAGACTACTACAGCTACAAACCTTTACTTCACCTCATGGTTGTTCTATCCCGGACGAGCCCCCAATTGTTACGCCCCAGAACTTCGTTGGCCCAGAGGGGCATAACAATGGACCCAAGCAATGACCCAAACACAAAGGCACTAAATTAACTAAAAGGAGATTTAATACAAAAACATAAAAGTGATACAAACAAATAACACAAACTAAAACAAACAAAAGCCATGATGGGAGGAAGGCAAGCCCAGCAGTCCCCACGCACTGCCCCCACTTTCCAGTGTCAGCTGCAAGGTATTTAACTGGCCAGCCCAGGTGAGCCTCGTTCTGGTGATTGAGGCCTGGGTGGAGCTGTGAGGGAGAAGGGAGAGAGACACAGACAAGGCCGAACCCCCTTCGGCCGTAACAGTACTACATGTTTTTAGGTAATTTTCCAGATTTTTGCATAAATTGACAGTTTAAAAAGACACGTGTGGAGTGTAAAGATTTAAAAAGTGCATATTCAGGAATTAAAGAGGTTTATTATGAGATTAATTGATGAGATAATAAACTAAATAAGTTAAATGTTAAAGCAGGCAGCCATACGTTTTTACACTGAGTCTTTTTCTTTTCCTTTCTGCTGTTCCCTTCAGGGGTCGCCATAGCCAATCATCTGCCTCCACCTAACCCCTCTCCTTTGCATGAGTCACAAGATCTTTCTGTGTAGTGGTTAAATGCAAACTTTTTTGTTCTTCCCTTGTTAACGTGTTAACGTGCAATATTCACACAGGTCAACAGATGGCACATAGCACCTGTGAGGAACCGAGTTGAGGACGGAGGCGTCTGCTGCTGCTGCTGAAACCAACAATATGAATAAACAACCTCTTTGACTGGCAGCTGTGTGAGAGTAGAAAACCACTAAATCTCAGCTGCAGACGTCTCTCTGGAGCTGAGATTTGAGAATGTGACTCGATATACAGTAAACTTCTATAGAAAAGGAGAATATTTTCAGATTCCTGAAGTTTACTGGTAAAGTAGTTGAACTTTAAATGTAAATCTTGTGAGATGAGATGTTCAGCGAGCTGCTGCAGGCAGGTGGAGGTTCTGTGGGCCGAGGGTTTGGAGGTGAGAGCGGCTCTGGCAGGTCATCTCTCTTCACCAGCGTCATTATTGCACAGCCAAGCAGAACAAGACACGGCGGCTCTCACATCGATTTACAGCAGGGAGAGAGAGAGAGAGAGAGAGAGCCCTTTATGGCCACCGTCAGTGTTTTATACCTCGTCTTCATTCCTGCTCTGCTCTGTGTTCGTTCTCATCTGACACGGCTCAGTGAAAAACAGACCAACACCTGAGCGCTGGTTTACTCAGCTTTATTAACAATCCACCTGATAAAACGCTTTGCTTTGTTTTGTTTTGCACAGGTGTTTTCATTTTGCCTCATGAATTCTCTACAAATGAGTTTCAGACACATGAAAACAGAGAGGGAAACAGATGATGGAAGATTTTCTTTTGGAAAATGATCATATAATCTTTAAATAGCGACTGAACTACAGATCAACGCAGTAAAATAAGTTCATAAAACAAAGATGGACTCCACCGACGGGTTTCTGAAGCTTTACTTCACTTGCCAGGGTCTGACTCCGCCCTCCTGACGACCCAACCCAAATATGGGCAAACAGGAACAGAACTCAGACTTGAACTCAACTCAAGGATGAACTGTCGGACTATAAGCCGCTACTTTTTCCCCAGCTCTCGTCTCTGCACCGCGACACAAACGCGCTCCGTAACCCGTAATCTTTTGTTTATGACGGTTAAGACTACACAAACACACACGTCGTAACATCATATATGTTATGTATTATCCTTCGTTGTAAACAGATGCACATGGAGGAGAGGAGCGGAACCAAAACAGACTGTCACAGTTCCTACTGTCTTTCTGTGGAAATATCTCATGTTACAACATGAAAACCTGCAGCTTATATTCAAGTGCGGCCTATATATGTATTTTTTCTTTTAAAATTTAGTTGGTGCGGCTTATATTCAAGTGCACTCAATAGTCCGAAAAGTACGGTGGTTTTGCTGCTCAAAGGTCAAAAGTCGAGGTCTGCGTGGCCTTGTGAGTATCTTGTGAACCCTTTAAGGAGATTTCAAAGTGGTTAAAATGTTCTGTGATGAAGAGGATGTGAGCTGGGACTCGTGTTGACGGCGGTGGCGCTTGTTTTAGTCGTTTCCATGTTGGTTCTGAAGAAGCTGCAGCAAAACGAGGAAGTGTGTGTTGTGATGGTCGCCCCTGTGTCCTCACTTCCTGTTTCTGAACCGTGTGTATTTAAAGTTTTTTCTGAGAGCGTCTGTCTCATCAGGTGTCAGGTGGGTCTGTCTGTGGTTTTAAAGCAGTTTCACTTCAGCTCACAGCGGCGAGGAGAAGACGGTGGTGGGCGGGGTCAGGAGGCTGATGGATCACCGATGGAATCTGTGCATTGATCGGCGCCGTGGTGTCGATCAATAGAAGGTCGTATTAAACTGACCTTTCAGGGGCTGAAGGACTCGTTAAGTCCTGCAGCTGATGACCAGAGAGCAGTGGCGGACTGGGACAATAATTCAGGCCGGGAATTTGATGCCATTCCAGGCCACCCTTCTCATGCAGACCACCATTCCTCTAGTTGTGTATTCTAACCCTATTTGATAGTTAAAAGAAATTTAGGAGTGACCAATAAGTTATCTATTTGAATATATGATTTTCATTGAAAACCCTGTTTTCAAATGTTATAGCAATGGGTGAATCCTCAGAAACCCATGAGGACAGCAGCCATAGGATACACAAATGTACAAGGCAAGACACACAAAACAATGGGCCTATATTTTTAAAAAGAGAGAGAGAAATACTAGCTCGGATGTTCAATAATTAACTTTACTTTCAAGCATCAAACTTATCAAATTTATCAAAACTGGAATAAATTAACTTTTTTGATTGTCGGGCCGTGTGTGTGTGTGTGTGTGTGTGTGTGTGTGGAGGGGGCTGGGGGCAGCGCATGTGACTTCCACTATTGTTGTTTAAGAGGTGGTGGAATTAACCCTCCGTGAGACACACAGTCTGCGGTGGTGGCGGTGATTGAAAGCTACAGCGTTTTTGACTGACCTTCCCTCCTGGTGAACATGTCGCTTATTTTGCAACATTTCCTCTCTCTCTCTGCTCCACCTTTCCTTTTCTTCTGTCCCTCCATTTCTCTCGACTACTAGAGTGAACACAGCGGAGCTAATTGATTGTTGTGTGACGGATGGCCATCAGGCCACTGGGAAGCGTCCCGGTGGCCTGATGGCCAGTCCGCCACCGCCAGAGAGGAAGAAGAGGAGGAAGAGGAGCAGAACAAAACAACAGATGCTTCATTAAACTCTGATGAAACCTTTATCAACCCGACGTGTTTGTGACTTTATCAGAATGAGCCTGAAGCGAACAGGCTGTTCTCCTGTTGAACAGAGCTGAAGAGGTGCAGAAGGGTTTTAGAGGAGGGGGGGGGGGGGGTTCTTTTATTCTTTTATTATCCAACTCCATATCGGTGTTTTTTTTTTTCTGCATCATTGTGTGTGTGTTTGTTTATGCTGATCCTTCTCTTTGTCCTGAGTCATATTGATGTACATTGTTTGTTTTCTCTCTCCGTCCTGTTTCGGTCGTTTAATGCTGCGGTTTTGTTTGTCAAAGCACTTTGGATCAGAGTTATTATAACAGTTATATAATATAATAATACTATAACAATGGTATTATTATTGGCAGTAATAGTTGTCATAGTACCCCTTGACCTTTGACCTTCTGAGGTATCACCCTCATGAGACACAGATGGATGGATGGATGGATGGATGGATGGATGGATGGATGGATGGATGGATGGATGGATGGATGGTGTGGAGGCATAAAAAAACACAGCTATCTCTTCTGAATCTGTGACAAATAATCAAATCAATTCTGAGGTTTGTTATTTGTTACGTTCCCTTCAGACAGACTGAGGAGAATCAAAACGTCAGACTGAGCCGAGCGTGTGTGTGCGTTTTTGTTCTTACTACGTTGTGAGTTTTTAACCAACAGAGTGAGGACATTTTGGCCAGTCCTCACTTTTTCCAAGGGCTGTTTGAGGGTTAAGACGTTAGGTTGTAATTATGTTTAAATGAGGTTTAGAGTAATGGTTAAGGTTGGGCATTTGTTTTGGATGGTTAAGGTTAAGGTACGGCGCTAGGGAATACATCATGTCAGGGGTGGGGAACGTCCGGCCTCCAGGAGCCTCCGCGAGACCATTTCAATCGGCCCGCAATGCAATACAATTTTTATATTTTATATCGTATGCATATGAATACATAAAAAAAAAAAGCAGGGAAAAATATATCGCCAGCCATTAGTTTTCTGAGAGAAACAGACGGCCTATGTCCTATGTCCGAGTCAACGTCAGGGTCAGTGAATACAGCATGTGATGTACGTGTCATTGCATTGGGCCGGAGTGATTGACACAAGTGATGGATCATGGCGACTGTCAAGAAAAGGGAGGTGGACGCAGAATGTCGCGTATTCCAGGAAAAATGGACAAATGACTTTTTCTTTGTTGAAGTGAAAGGCAAGCCAGTGTGCCTAGTTTGTGGCGAGGCGCTGGCAGCTCGAAACAACTCGACGAGTTGAGAGGACAAATGCGTTTGGATAAAATGAATGCTCTTCGTCGGAGTTTGGGTGCTCAACAAGTAGCCTTCTCACGACCGCAGACTGACAGAGAGAATATATTACGCGTGCAAGTTTTGTGGTGAGTGAATTAATAGCCACGAAGCTGAAACCTCACGCTGAAGGAGAGTTCGTGAAAAACAGGTGAGTCTAGAAATGCAGCAGTCATGAGGCTTATAACACAGCAGTTATAGACTTTTTTCGTCTTTTTTTTTTTTTTTTTTCACATCCCTAGTTATGTGTTCATAATAGTAGGCTATGGCCCTCGGAGGACTTTATAAAAATTGAAATGGCCCTTGATATGAAAAAGGTTCCCCACCCCTGCATTATGTCAATGAGTGTCCTCACAAAGATAGCATTACAAGAATATGTGTGTGTGTGTGTGTGTGTGTGTGTGTGTGTGTGTGTAGGCAGCACTCTGTCATCATCCACCTCCACAGGGCGACATCACACCTGCTCTGAGCCGAGAACAAAGCAGCTTATGTAAAGTCTTCAGACGACAACAAGACGATCGTCACTCACACACACACACGCACACTTATACACTTATACAGCCGGGTGTTTGTGTCAACACTGAACCGAGAAACAAAACTGCAGCAGAAGAAGGAAAACGGTGTGAAGTTTGTTTTCTTCTCACATCGGAACAGACCTGTGATCACAAGGGTTTGTTTGTTTCCTATTAGTCCAGGCAATATAGCTCATTTTGGACCCAAAATAGAACTAATTGTAACAGAATGTTTTTCACCATACATAATTTCTTTGAGGTGTCCAGAACAACATACTAAAAGTCCTAAGAAATCCTAGTTGGGGAAATATGTTTAATTCTCATCAATCCAAGATTGATTTACTGTATAAAGTCTATGGTGCCAATACAATACACCACAATGGGGCTATTTTGTACCATAAGTCAATTAGTGTTGAGCTCATTTGCATATTTAAAATTAATTTTCCAAGAAACTTGAAATACAGAAATGGTAATTTTCATGGATAAATACATTCTGTAAAGTTTCATTCTGGTAGGAGTAAAGGCAAAAAATGGGCCTATTCCGATGTATTTTGGGCATATTCCATATTGCTCACTTATTCAAATTAATTTTCAAAAAAACGTGTAATACTAAAAATTTTACTTTTCATCTATACTTTCATTGTGTGAAGTTTCATTGTGATAGCAGTAAAGGAAAAAAGTATCCCCATTGGGGTGTATTGTATTGGCACCATAGACTTTATACAGTAAATCAATGTTGGATCGATGAGAATTAAACATATTTCCCCAACTAAGATTTCTTAGGACTTTTAGTATGTTGTTCTGGACACCTCATAGAAATGATGGATGGTGAAAAACATTCTGTTACAATTAGTCTGTCGGAAAACGCTATTTTGCCTGGACTATACACCAGATCAACTTCTCCACACACTGAAGTAGACAAATACACCTCAGTGGTGTAGATGTCACTGTGTGTAAATCAAGCGCCTCTTCCTCCTCCTCCTCCACAGCACGGTAATGTTTGTTTGTTTTCATACTTCACAGCAGGTTTGAGTGTGTGTGTGTTTGTGTGTGAGCAGTGATACAGTGTCTCCGTCCGTTCTCCACTCGTCCCTCTTGAATTACAACAGAAAGAAAAGCGCTGAACCTCCCTTCTTCTCCTCCGAGGCTTCATCCACTCTGACGTTTTATTTTGAAAACTCATCTCTTTTTGCTGCGTTTCCATCTGACACCGTCAAAGTCGAGAAAAACACTGAAAAAAATCCTCTAGACCCGCTTTTTGATTTAAAAACTCGATGAAACGATGACACAGACATTCACACGTTCACCTCCTCATTGATTATATGTAGGCTACTATTAGCTTAGCATTAGTCTTTAGCCTGGTCCGTAACTTTTTTGCAGTGTGTTGAACTCTCACTGTAAACAATGTAGCCTACTTCCTGTTAACACTGACACGAGCGTGCTCAGTTTACGTTATTGTGATAGGATGTGTTTATTTCTGATATGAAGCTGGAAATTAAAGGGATAGTTCACCCAAAATTGAAATTTCATTCAATTCTCATTATCTACTCACCCTCATGTGGACTAAGGGCTGGGAGAAGTTTCAGAGTCCTCCGTGGCTTCTCTGAGTTACAGGGGGTCTGTCTTCGTAACAAAAAGACACACCAAAAAACATCCAAATACCTCCATAGTGCTCGTCTGTAATGTCTGTCTTGTATTGAAGCCCCAAATTGTCCCGAAAAAAATGAAATAAGTCTATATTTCAAGCTTGTTTGTAGCAGAAGCTTCTCTTTCCAGTTCGTCCAAATTTGACGGACCGGGAAGAGGAGCTTCGAGAAGCTTCCACTACAAAACAAGCTAAAAATATAGACTTATTAAATTTTTTTCGGGACAAATTCGCATTTCGGGGCTTCAATACAAGAGGGACATTACATACGAGCAGCATGGAGGTATTTGGATGTTTTTTGGTGTGTCTTTTTGTTACGAAGACAGTTGGTATCCATTTGCAACCGTTATATGGACATGCACTGCTACGCCGAGACCCCCTGTAACTCAGAGAAGCCACGGAGGACTCTGAAACTTCTCCCAGCCCTTAGTCCACATGAGGGGGAGGAGATAATGAGTAAGAAATTTCAATTTTGAGTGAACTATCCCTTTAAGTTTTAGTCTTAAAGTGCTAAATGCTAAAATAAAAAAGAAAGAAAAAAACCCTGCTCACCCTCTTCCTCAGGTTGTAGGTGAGGACCAGGTTCCTGGCGAAGTGGTTGGCGAAGTTGGCGTAAAACTCGAGGACTTTCTGCAGCTCGTCCCGTTTGATGATGTGGAGGTCGCAGTAGGTCAGCGCTCGCACGTTGGCGCAGGACTGAGCCAGCGTCATCTCCTTCCAGAAGACGTCCCCGAACACGTCGCCTTTACCTGCAGACCAACCAACACCAACACGGACGGTGAAACATAGCGCTGGCAACATTTTATCTACAGTACAAAAGCTTTTCTCAATGACAGACACATTACGAAACATTCAAAAAATATTCATATGGAAGAATGCAAAAGTATGGGTCAATATGAACAGTTAAAGGACAATTCCAGGCAAATTCAACTGGGGGCTGCATGTTCCTAACATTTTAGGTCTAACAGAAGGAATCTGAAGCTTTTCAGTTTAATGTCTCCTGTTTTGCGGTAGTTGTGTCTGTCCCCGCGTCGCCACGGCTGTTTCCATCCCTCAAAGCCACAGACAGCGTCAGATGGAGACTCAAACATGCAGCCAGAAGTTTATTTACTTCAAGCAAGCCGACATGTTTGTAAAACTAGATCTAATTCAAAGTCTCCCGGAGTCTCGCGCGAGACCCAAGTTGCCGTGCGCGGTGTGCTCAGGTGCAGTTGGAAAGCTACCATTGGTGTCATAAACACAGGAATATCAACTCTTTACTTGTTTCAAGTGTACATTTTTTTCCACAGACAGCTTCAGATGGCGACTCAAACATGCGCCGAGAAGTTTTTTTTACTTGAAGCAAGTCAAGAGTTGATATTCAAAAGGGTACAAACCCTTGTCGCTCCAGGCCTTTAACCTTTTTTAGAGACAATTTTGTACCCATTGGTGCCGGTACATTTTTGTACCTTTTCAAAATGTACCAGTTTAAGTACAATTGTGCACCTAGCATCTAACGGGTATATATGTAACTGGTGTGTGTGTTTGCTCTGTGACCTGTCCTGAGCGAGGATCGATCCCACGACCTCCCGCAACTAACCGCTTCGCCAAGACGTTGACAACCACTTGACAACTTGGTTAGCACGTCTTTTATGGGTGAGTGAGTTTACTTCCGGTTCCGCTACCGCCACAACTTCTCCTTACTGGTACCTCATGACTGTGGCCCACCTGCGGACCTCCATTACATATATTTAAAAAATAAAAGTTGAATGTTTAATTATTATCCCTATGTTAAATCATATTAATAGTCACCTCATAGGTCTCTGATAATGTACCTTTACACATATACATATACATATATGTACCTTTTGCCATTCTGGAACATTTATGTGCCTTTTCTACCCCCAAAAGGTACACATAGGTACTCTAGAGTACAATAATTGGCCCTATAGGCTACAGTAGGACAGAACTGTACCTTTAAGTACAGAAATGTCCCCCTTCTGTACCCCTATTTTTCTCTGTGAAGAGTCAGCTGACCTTGTCACGAAAATGAGACATGAAACGAGATCATATGTAAAACCTAGTGTATGTCTCTCTCCTGTCAGACTAGCATATATTTCTGACACTTCCTTCATGTGTCTCAGCTGTTTGACAGATTTTCTCTCTGGTTCATTCTCGGTGGCCTCCAGGAGCCTCCACGGGCCAGACTGAACCCACGGAACATCTTAATATAAATACAATGAAAACAACAGTTAGCCGGCGACCGTGAGGCTCTGTGGGTAACGTGACTCTGCTGACACCTCCACCACGTCCGGACAGAAACACTGTTTTATATTAAATCTGACAGTCAGTCAAGTCTCCGTGCTGCTGACGGTGCTGATTGGTCTGAACGTCCTCCTGCTTCAGTGACACAAACCATCACATCTGATTCCCTCCGACGCTGCAGAGCTGCTGCTGCTGCCGACAGCCAGGACTGAGTCTGAGCCAGAGGAGTCGACGCATGAAGCTGCTCCAGCGCCGCCTTCGCCTCTGACAGTGGAGGATATTTGTGAAAACAACACGTTGAGCTTGGAGGCGGCTGCTTTGTGCTTCTGAAGCAGGTTCACTTTGACTTGTCTTTGATGACAGACGCCAAAAAGTCTCTCCAGCTCCCGACTTGTTTCTTTCTTTTTTCTTTTTTTAATTCATCAGGTCCATTAATCTCTCTCTGGCAGGAAAGATCCACTTTAGTCTACTTGCCAACAATGAGTACCCGGAAATGTTGAGTACCCCAAAGTTTTATTTTAGAAATAGATAGTATGGGTCCCCAGCATTCAGAAACTGCCGGATGCTAACTTATATATATTGGGCAATTAGCATAATTGACACAATTAGCATAAATTAGCATATTTGCCTATATGGGCAATATTCAACAAAATTGACTTGGCTGATCTGGGCAATATTGGAGTGGTTTTAGGGGTTATTGATGATGCTGAATCCATTTCTGACATTTTCAAAATTCAAAATGGCTGTCTAAACCGGAAGTGACCAGATTTTGGTCCATCAAAATCGGCCCACTGGTGGTTAAAATCTGGTTACTTCCGGTTTAGACAGCCATTTTGAATTTTGAATTCAGCATCATCAATAACCCCTAAAACCACTCCAATATTGCCCAGATCAGCCAAGTCAATTTTGTTGAAATATTGCCCATATAGGCAATTATGCTCATTTATGCTAATTATGTCTGTTATGCTAATTGCCCAATATATATAAGTTAGCATCCGGCAGTTTCTGAATACTGGGGACCCATACTATATATTTCTAACATAAAACTTTGGGGTACTCAACATTTCCGGGTTCACAATGGGGCCCTATGGGCTGGCAAGTAGACTACTTCCTAAACATGAACATTTAAATCCAATTCCTCTATCTTTTTCAATGTCTTCCTATATTTCCCCCAAAATATATTTTTTCAAGCCATTGATAAAGGCTACAGTATATCATCATTCATATTGGGGGGGTTAAGGGTTGGGCTCGTGCCGATCGACAATCAATTGTATTGTGTGTGGTGTGCTCCGATATTCCAAACACAGCTCACCACACACATTAAGATGTTTCAGAATCTTGACCCTCCGGTCAGAAAACTCAGAAAGATGTCCGCCGCATCAGCAGCGATACCGGGGGTGTCGTTGTAGCTACTCTTTCGGGTCTATTTCTGGGATGGACAATGAGAGCGACGTAAATTTTATTTTTTAATGAAAGCGGGACACTTCAGCCTTTACAACGATCCCATCTGTGTGTGTCTGTGTGTGTCTGTGGCTCCGGACGCTGAGCAGTCAAGCGTCTGTCCAATAGGGACCCGTGCGCTGTCACATGACGGGCTGTGAGCGGCGGTCACATGATCATTTAAACATGGCTGCTGTATTGCCGTAAGTAAGTATTGAACATGTTTAATACTTACGATTATCGGCGCCGAACGTTTTCCGAGCCGATTGTCGGGGGAATTTTGACTCTTAACACACCACACACTACAAGAGAATCTTATAAGATAATCTTAAGAGTTTAAGGTAATCGGGCGATTTCTGTCCGTGGTCGGAAGGGGGAAAATCGGGGCAAAATCAGCCCAATTATCTTTATGTAGTCGAGTAGAGTCGAGTTGAGCCGAGCAGAGCTTTCAGTGGCATCATAGATCGGTGATCTCCCCGGGGGCGGGTAGGACGATCTGAAAATGTCAAGATGGCCCAACCCTAGGTGAAGCTCCTACAGAACAAACTTCTGCAGAGACACTAAAGGCTCTGAGGGTGGATTGGGTTTGCCAAACCTGCTTTATTATCACTGGACAGCTAATGTTTCAGACAATCATCTTCTGGGTCCAGAAGCCTGAGCTGTCATGGTGTGAGTTTGAATACGACTCTGGTCGCTTCCAGTCTCCCTCTTTCTTCCTCACAATACACCTCCAACCTTGTTGTTGTAAACATTATGAATTTGGTCACAATTTCAAATCCACTTTGGCTCAAAACACTCCTCTAATCTGGCCCCTGTCTGTGACAACCATCTGTTTATCCCTGCTAGAACAGACAGTACCCTCAGCGCTCTCTCCAAATTTAAAGATCTTTACTGTGGGGGCATTTTCTCTACCTTTAACCATCCCTCTCAGAAAACCTCCCCCACTCTCGTCATTTCATTTATCCGGTTATTTTGTCAGAAGCAATTCATGGAGACGTTGTGTCATTTAATTAAAGTGCAACCGATGCTTCAAGCCGTGGTGGATTTGCAGTCATTGTCCCCGATCAGGCTTTTAGAAAATGACGCCGTAAAATAGACTTAAAGACCGACGATCAAAGCATGAGTAGATTGATGATGGCTATGAATCAGAATTAAGAACATAAACTACAGTTACAGCCACACAAAATGTGCCAGGCTGTATGAACAGTCCTCGTTTCAACAAGCCTGGAGGAGTTTTCTGGAATAATCAGAAGCATCAGCGCTGAGCAGACGGGATCGGGGGGAGAAACAGAGGTGAGGTGAGGTTTAAGGACGTCTGAGCAGGATAATATAAATATCTCATGGAGTTTTTATCTTGCAGAGAAAATCTCTGACAACATCCTCATACAGAGAGGTGACCGATTAAACCCAAGCAGCGTTTCAAAACTAAAATGATCTCGGTTTACCTTCGTATCAGAAGTAATCCATGTCCAGAGCAATGGTGTTAACAGAATAGTTCACCCAAAATTGGAAATTTCACTCATTATCTAGCTACTCCCCCTCATGTGGACTAAGGGCTGGGAGAAGTTTCAGAGTCCTCCGTGGCTTCTCTGAGTTACAGGGGGTCTCGGCGTAGCAGTGCATGTCCATATAACGGTTGCAAATGGATACCAACTGTCTTCGTAACAAAAAGACACACCAAAAAACATCCAGATACCTCCATGCTGCTCGTATGTAATGTCCGTAAATGCGAAATTGTTCCGAAAAAAATTAAACAAGTCTATATTTCAAGCTTGTTTGTAGCGGAAGCTCCTCTTCCTGGTCCGTCCAAATCTCACGAGATTTGCGCCGGCGTCAAATCTCGCGAGAAAAATGTTGCATTTCGGGGCTTCAATACAAGAGGGACATTAAATACGAGCAGCATGGAGGCATTTGGATGTTTTTTGGTGTGTCTTTTTGTTACGAAGACAGTTGGTATCCATTTGCAACCGTCATATGGACATGCACTGCTACGCCGAGACCCCCTGTAACTCAGAGAAGACACGGAGGACTCTGAAACTTCTCCCAGCCCTTAGTCCACATGAGGGGGAGGAGATGATGAGATGTAGAAATTTCAATTTTGAGTGAACTATCCCTCTAAAGTTTCTCTTCTTGTCTTTTCAGTTTTGTTAATCATTTTGAGTGGCTGTAGCTCAGGTACAGTACAGTATATTATGGTGGCCGGGAGGTCAAACCAACATTACAAAATCCAGAACACTTTTACAAAGCTTGAGACAAATTGACAGCGAGATGGACAGCGATTGGTGCCGTCGCCGATCGCTGTCCATCTTGGGTCACCATCAGAGGTGGGTAGTCACGCGCTACATTTACTCCGTTACATTTACTTGAGTAACTTTTTGGATAAATTGTACTTCTAAGAGTAGTTTCAATGCAGCATACTTGTTACTTTTACTTGAGTATATTTCGTCAGAAGAAGCGGTACTTTTACTCTGTTACATTGAGCTTCATTCCGGTCGCTACTTTTTATTATCGATCCAATGTGCGATCTGTTTGTTTATGTTTTAATGGAGATACTTCCAAGCCTCTGTCACATGACTGCGTTTCACCAATCAGATGTAGCCACTGGCGACATTTGCCTTCTTTTAACCAATCAGACAGAGCCCGGCCGTCACATGACCGCACACAAACTCTCCACGGTAAACAGGACGGCCACTTCGCCTCAAATTTGAGAAACTGCAGCTAGTAAATGATTAGGATGACGTCAGCCCTGATGTGTCGTGGATAATAGTGGATAATATCCGTGAAGGTTCTCAGTCATCCAGGTCGTCTGGACCAAAGAACAACATTTAACATGTTGTTCTTTGGCAATATCTGAATTTTTTCATTTCTATTATATCTTTGTGTATTTGATTAGGCCTATACATTTACGCGCTGATCATTAAAGGAACAAATCATTGGTTACTCAGCAGTTACTCAGTACTTGAGTAGCTTTTTCACCAAGTACTTTCTACTCTTACTCAAGTAAATGTTTGCATGGCTACTTTTTACTTTTACTTGAGTAACATTACTCTAAAGTAACTATACTCTTACTTTGGCTACTCTACCCACCTCTGGTCACCATGAACTCCATCAACTACAACAACAACTCCTATTGGCTGCTCCCGTTATCACTTCCGGTTCCACCCCGGAGTTGGTACATTCCCTTTCCGGTTGATGTTGTTTGTAAATTTTGTCTTGGTGTTTGTTAAAGTGTTTCGTTTCTTGTTCATTTGTTTTCTGAAATGTAAATTTGTTTTGGGACTTGTAAATGTGTTCTGGTAATGTCATTTTGTTTTATGATATGAAATCCAGAAAAAGCAAAAATCTTCGCACATCTATTTCTTTGGCAGATGTGTCGGAGGATGACAATTAAGTCCAAATTAGAAAAGAAGAGTTCGCTCTTCTTTTCCCCTGATATGTAATCGTAAAACCATTTTGTAATGTTGGTTTGCCCCTCCCGGTCACCGTCGGGGAAAGCTTTAAACTGCTCACGTGACTTCCTTTGGAAAACTGTTACATAATGAGTGCACGATGATGAAACGGGGAAACACACTGTGAGTGATGCGATGGTGTTTCTGCCCCGGTCATAAACCCTGCAGCAGCATGGAGCCGGGCGTCACCGTGGCGACAGTGATTTAGTGTTTTAAAACCGAAACACATCAGTGTGAAAAAGTGTTTGTCCACCTGATGATGATAAAGCGAAGGTGCCGAGTCTCTGTCACCGAGCGTCGTCGGAGCAGCGGGTTTGAAAAGATCCATGTTTCTGTGCAGGAACTAGACGACTTTCATCATCTCCATCTTTTCTTCCTCCATTAAATAAAAGCCGCGTCGCCTCGGGAGCAGACGGATGAATGACGGAGCGTCAGAGGGTCGCGGTGCCGAGCGCCGTCGTTTAGCGAGCGACAGAGCTCCGCCGTGAAAACACACATCCATCAGAGTGATGAACGGCTGCGGCCGCTCAGAGAGGAACATCTGTCTTCATGTGGAAAGAGGAAGCGAAACCGCTGCTGCGAGGACGTGCGGCTTTAAATAGTGTCTAATGTGATGTGAAAGTACGGAGCGAGGCAGCGGAGCGGCTCAGCGTGTTTCTGAGAGATCTGAAAATCTAAATATTTATCCAGAGAGGAACCGAAGCCGATGCAGTCGGCTGATAAAACATCTGGAGGTGAAGCCACAGAGACTCAGAGACAGAAACAGGTCAGAGAGGAGCAGCCTCTTTCCTCTCACTCACAAAGATAGAAAAGAACAAAAAAAACTCAACACTAAAGAAAGACGACAAGGGACACCTCTGTGAGGACTGAGTTGGGCCTTCTGCCTTCATTAGGACAATTCTGGGCAATTTCAACTGGGGGCTGTATGTTCCTAACATTTTAGGTCTAACAGAAGGAATCTGAAGATGTTCAGTTTAATGTCTCCTGTTTTGCAGCAGTAAAGAGTTGATATTCCTGTGTTTCTGACACAAACGGGAGCTTCCCACTGCACCTGAACACACCGAGCGTCAACTTGGGTCTCGACTCCGCCAGACTTTGAATTAGATCTAGTTTTACAAACATGTTGACTTGTTGAAGTAAATAAACTTCTGGCTGCATGTTTGAGTCTCCATCTGATGCTGTCTGTGGCTTTGAGGGATGGAAACAGCCTAAACAGCGGAACTTCAATCTGCTCCCATTCATCGCTGCCGTGGCGACGCGGGGACAGACACAACTACCGCAAAACAGGAGACAATAAATGAAATTCAGTCATTATTGACTCCCCCTCATGCTGATGAATAGTCCAACCAAAACTTTCTATGAGAGTAATAGGGCCCAACACAAAAACGTCGATTAAAACTACACAACAACCATTTAATATTCCTCCACACTGCTCGTCCACTGCAATCCAAGTGTCCTGAAGGGAGATAGTCCAGAGTTTACTGGAAACTACCTCATTTAGGACATTTTTACAGCCTCAACAGCTGGATTGAATTTGCCTGAGGCGCATGAACGTCAGAGAGCAATACAGGACTGTCTGGGCTGTAAAAATGTCCTAATGTTTCGGGTAAACTAAATTGCAGTGGACGAGCAGTGTGGAGGAATATTAAATGGTTTTTGTGTAGTTTTATGGAGGTTGTTATGTTGTCAGGCCCTATTAAAACTATATAAAGTTTTAGTTGGACTAGGAACCGGCCTCCCGGGTCTCCAGATGACCTTTGAGGAATAAAAAACTGCTCCGGAGTATTCATCAGCATGAGGGGGAGTCAACAATGACTGAAGCAGGAAACTCTTCAACACAACAACACACAGTCTCTTCACACTTGTGCTGACAGGAAGACGCCACTGAAGCGTGAAATGAAGAACAAGGAGACTCACAAACAGCTTTCACCCACAGGCCACCAGACACCTGAACACACCACCAACTCTCACTCCCACCGGCTCAACAACACAACACAACACAACACTGCACTCTGAGACTAACTCTGGTTTACTTTTTAATCTTACAAGGCATGACTCAGCTAAACAGCTCGTAGCAGCAGAAATAGATATGGAGTCTTTTTTTGTTTTAATTTCATGGATCACAGCTCAAATGTTAGAATATTTGGTAACACTTTACAATAAGGCTCCCTTAATTAATGTTAGTTAGTACATTATTAAGCCATAAACCATAGTTGTGGGATTAGTACCTCTGTAGTTATAAAGCTTTAATTGCAGTGATACAAAAACAGGCGGAAATTGCCAAAAATGGCCTCTGCATGAAGAGGTTAAAGCAGAAGTAAGCGATCCGGTGGTTTTGGCTAACTTTCTGTGAGCCGATGGAGTTAGCAGCCCCCGCCCTCGTCATGGATCTATTGGTCCTCGTCCCTACGTCACCACATTCAGGCGCATCCCTTGGCTGCACACACAGAGAGGACTGCCCCTTTATGCCGTTCTCTCTCCTCATTGGATAAAGGTTGTAGGATACAAGGAAAGTTTTCTCCTCGGCTCAGAGCAGAGCAGAGGGACTGACAGACCCGTGTTTCAGACCAAACACTCTATAGAAGTGATTGCTGTGGAAGATACAACTATTTAAGACTTAGATTAACACAAACATATCACTTACTTCTGCTTTAAAGGGATAGTAGCATTTTTTAAAAGTGGGGTTGTATGATCTACAAATAGCCCCTAAGTACTTTAATTACAGTAGAAGACTCTCTGCACTCCTCCCGTTAGCAACGCCAGCCCATAATAGCCCTGCCCAGAGATTTACAACATACAGTGTTGTGAACAGACCCAAAGAAACGGCCTATTTTCACGGCCTAAAAGAGGTTTTACCTGAAAAAAAATACACAGTTCCATTATTCGCTATAATATAATTTTTTCCAGCCCTTCAAAGTTCAGGAAAAACACAGTGAGTTGGTTCGGTCCAAATAAAAACTGTGTTTTTCCTGCACTTTGAGGGGTCACTGTCAGATGAGTGTTTCTCTGGTTTGAGAAGAGAACAGGAAACATTTGAGCTCAGTTAAACGACGTGTGGAACGGAGGTGGAGCTGAAGAGCTGAATGTCTCTGACAGCGTCGCTCCGCCTCGACAGCTTCCTCCATCACCTCTCAGTCTGCTGGCTTCTGAACCGCTCAACACTCACACACACACACACACTGACTCACACACACACACACTCACACACACAGACAGACAAAAACAATGTTTTGCTAACGAGGGCCCTGGAGCTTCATTCCTACGCACTCTGACAGAAATAGCAACCAGGTTGTGTTTGTGTTGTGTTGAGGCATCAGAGCGTCTCCTCCTCCTCTTCTCCTTCTTCTTCTCCTCCTCCTGTGTGCCGTCTCTCCTCGTGGCAGGTGACAGTCTCAGGTGTTTCCTCTGGAGAGCGGCGGTCGCTGGCATAAACCCTCTATGTGGTTGTTTAGGGCCACAGCCGTTAGGTGGGGGGCCACATGATCAGAAAGGTACCGGGGTTCATCAAGTCATTTAAACATCCTGAGGTCTGCACGTGCAGCTATGAGCTTTATATGTAATGTGAAGTCAATATTCAGCTTCTTTTATCTCACATTTGAGACATTTGGTGAAAATAGAACGGCAGAATGACAACATTTGTGCTCAAAAAACAATCTTACAAAATGTCATTTTAGACTTGTTTTCTACACGTATCTATTACTGTATTCATATCCTATTTCAAGCACCAAAACAGTTCATTCTCATGACTGAAGGAGTGTTTTCACAAGGGATTTGACATTTTTCAAAAAGCAGACCTCAAATTTCCAGCATTTGTCCTAAATTATTTCTTTCTACAGTGTTCTAGGACAAACTGGCCTCAGTGTGCTTACAGCGGAGGTTCTAATATTTAGACATAAAACACTTGAGTATTGTTACATCTGCAAGTATCTTAATAAGATACATTTAAGAAAATATGTAAAAGTTGAGAAAATGGCCTCAAACCTCAGAGGGAATAAACACGTCTGTGTTCAGTTTGAACCAGTGATTTGGTGTTGGTTTGGCGTCTCGGCAGCAGCAGACAGAGACAGAGACACGAGGACGTTTCATGTCTCATGATCTCACAGAAGCAGCTTTTAGTGTTGACGGATGATGAGATCCAGAGGTTTTTTTTTCTGCAGAACTGGACTGAACTTTCCAACAGGAAATCTCCTTCGTGCTCCGTCACCGTCACCATGGCTACACGCCAGTTTCAGGACGCCCCGTCGCTATTTTCTGTCCGGAGCAGCGAGGACACATGAGAGCGTATCCACTGGAAACCAGACCAGCTTCACACCAATAATAACTTTGATGAAACTTTCTTTTGGGTTTAATTTTAGATTCTGTTTGTTTTCACTTCCACTGGTTGAAAAGGTGGATTTTTATTTAGGCCTACGCGTCAGAAACTTTTACATTTCCTCTGTGTGGTAACGTTGTGTTATTATCTCATAGCGTGGTGAATGTGCAGCTCACAACTTGTCCACCAGAGCGTTGTGGAGTTGTTGGATTGTGTATTTGATGAGTTTGATGAGGGAAACCAAGAAATCCCATAATGAGCCTCCGTAGCGTAGCTCTGAGCAGCTCACGGCTCTGCTCCGCCGTTCTAAAAATAGCTTGCACCGACAATTAAAGGTGACGAACCTACTGCTATGACTATAGGGATTATGGTAATGGGCCAATTTGACAAAATGTTGAATCCTCCCTTTAAACAAAACCGTGTGATAGTCCAGGCAATATAGCTCATTTTGGACCCAAAAATAGAACTAATAGTAACAGAATGTTTTTCACCATCCATCATTTCTATGAGGTGTCCAGAACAACATACTAAAAGTCCTAAGAAATCCTACTTTTAATTGTGTAAAGTTTCATTGTGGTAGGAGTAAAGGAAAAAAAGAAACAAGCCTATTTGGGTGTATTTTGGGCATATTTGATAAGTGTGTGGCTCATTTGCATATTCAAATTAATTTTCAAAGAAACTTGTAATACAAAAAATGTTACATTTCATAGATACTTTCATTGTGTAAAGTTTCATTGTGGTAGCAGTAAAGGAAAAAAATAGCCCCATTGGGGTGTATTGTTGTCTGGCCTTATTGGCACCATAGACTTTATACAGTAAATCAATAAGAATGAAACATATTTCCCCAACTAGGATTTCTTAGGACTTTTAGTATGTTGTTCTGGACACCTCATAGAAATGATTTATGGTGAAAAACATTCTGTTACAATTAGTCTGTCAGAAAACGCTATTTTGCCTGGACTATAAAGTCTATGGTGCCAATACAATAGCCTACACCTCAATGGGGCTGTTTTTTTCCTTTACTCCTACCACAATGAAACTTTACACAATGAAAGTATCCATGAAAAGTAACATTTTCTGTATTCAAGTTTCTTGGAAAATGTATTTTAAATATGTAAATGAGCTCAACACTAATTGACTTATGGTCCAAAATAGCCCCATTGGGGTGTATTGTATTGGCATCATAGACTTCATATAGTAAATCAATGTTGGATTGATGAGAATGAAACATATTTCCCCAACTAGGATTTCTTAGGACTTTTAGTATGTTGTTCTGGACACCTCATAGAAATGATGGATGGTGAAAAACATTCTGTTACAATTATTCTGTCGGAAAACGTTATTTTGCCGGGACTATAAGCTCCTACTAGTTGAGCTCTCACCTAGGATGGCCACCACCTCGTCGTCCTGGATGACCTCCAGTGACCCCGACACCACGAAGCAGAGGCTGTCCACGCTCTCCCCGGCGTGGTAGAGGAGGTCGCCCGGCGCGCTGTGGACCGTCTGGAACTCCATGGCGAGCGCCCGCAGGCAGCCGTCGCTGGCCAACCGGAACGCCGGGTGCTCCTTGAACACCTTCCGGTTGAGGTGGACGCAGATGTCCGCCCGCATGTCCTTGGGACAGATCTGCAGCACCTGTGGACACACGGGTCAGAGTGGACGTTCTGTCAAACCCCGCAAACGGATGTCCAGAGATGGACAGAGTACTCGACCCCAGTACTTGAGTAAGAGTGGCCAAAATTTACTCCGTTACAAGTACATTCGTTTTATTTCTTGTCAAATGTCTCAATTTTAGTCAAAACTAATCTCTTTCCACTTAAAATAAGACTCATCACCTAAAAAATAACTTGTTTTTAGATATTTTTTACTTGTTTCAAACTAATTTTCAATTTAAATAAGTAGAAAAAAAAAAAAGTTTTTTGTGCTTGTAATAAGAAAGAAAAACTTGCTCCACTGTCAGATTTTTCTACTTATTTCAAGTGAAAATCTGCTTGAAAAAAGTAAAAAGTGTCTAAAAACAAGCTGCTTTTTAGTCTTATTTTAAGTATAATGAGATTTGTTTTGACTAGAAATGACATTTTGACTAGAAGTAAGACAAATATTCTTGGTAAGATTTTGAGTTTTTGCAGTGTAGGGGTGTGACGAGATCTCGTGCCACGAGATCCCGCGAGATTAAACTCGACGATATTTCTCGTTGCATTAAAATCTGTCTCGCGAGATTCTTTTTTTTTTTTTTTGAACGTTAAAACAATGTAAAACAGGGTTTCCACTACCATTACTTTGCACCTCTTTCCACTACACAGTTGGAACTCCACTCGACTCGGTTTAGGTGCTTTTCTTTTCAATCACAGCTGAGTTCTTCATAGTTCCTCCTCAGTAAAAAAGAGTAAGAGTAAATTTCTTATTTTCCACATCAATGAATGACTCTAATTGTTTGTAAATGAATGTAAGGAGCTTTGAACTCTTGTTAGTGAGAATGAACTCTTTGCTGCTCAGCTGCACTGATGTGCTGCTTTTAGGGGTTAGGGTTTCCTTCACAGACAAACACAGCTTGTGTCCAATAGGATTTTAGAAAAAGACCTGAAAGTAACCAGTACTTTTCAGCCTTCCTACTACTTCCTACTAAACTCCAGTAAAAGTACTAATATTTGTCTTGGACATGTATTCAAGTAAGAGTAATAAGTACCAAAGAAATCTAATACTCAAGTAAAGTACACATTCTCTGGATATGCACTTAAGTACAGTACTCAAGTAAAGTTACTCTGTTACAGTCCACCGCTGGGCGGCGTTACCTTGTCCGTGTCGATGCCTCGGGACATGGACCAGGTGGAGACGATGTAGTCCATCACGCGCTCGCTCAGGCCTTTGGGGACCTGGTAGAGTTTGAGGAAGTCTCTGACGCTGTTGAGCATCTCGTGGTAGCGGTTGGTGTTGGCGTACATCTGCTGGAAGATGGTGGTGACGTTACCGAAGATGGTGGCGTAGAGCAGGGCTGCGGACAGGAAGTACACACACAGTTAAGAGTTAAAATCTGAAGGAGTTCCTCTGACCGCGGACCAACCTGCAGGTCCCGACTCGACTCGACTCGACTCGACCCCAATACCAGTGTCTAATGTTTTGTAGTGGGTAAACTGCTTTCTAGGTGGTAAACTGTTCATACTTGTATCACATAGACCGCTGGTTCTCTAACTTTTTTACATCAAGGACCCAAAATTGACATAAATTAGACCACGGACCCCCATTGGACAAAACACCAGAAATACACAAACAATCAATGTACGTTTAAATTAGGCGCCGTACATTTTTGAAAGATTATAGAGAAATTTCTGGAAAAAAGTGGTAAGTTGAAACATTTCTAGAAAAAAAAAAAAAGTTTAAGATTGGTAAATTAAATAAATTTAAATAGTAAAAAGTAAAAAGGTTTTTAAAAATTTCTCAAAAGAATTCTAGAAAAAGTGGTAAAATTTCAAGAAAAAGTTGGAGACCCCCTTGAACCCTATCAACCCTCCCACTTTGAGAACCATTAACATTAACTTTAGTTAGACAGTTTTGTTGTACTGGGTATACTGAAGTATTTATGCATTTTCAGTGGGTATATTGAGTATACCTGAGTATCACATAGACGGCACCACTGGTCTGATACTATCCACTGACTGACAATATGTCTAAGGTAGGACATCAAAACATCAAATCAATCAGAGTCAGTGTATAAACGCACTTGACACAGCATGAGGTCAAATTTATTTTTTGACGTGCGGCAATTTCGGATGAAAAAAACGGACTCAGTGTGCCTTTACATTCCCACAAACCTCCACACCAAACCATGACATCCCATCGCCTCCCCAAAGGAACGTCTACAGGAACTTCTACTGGGCCGAAAGGAGGAAGGTACTCAGATCGGCCCTGAGCGGGGCTTGAGATTTACTCTCTGCTGATTGGTCAAACTCAGAGTGGGACGTGACGCCAAGAGAAAGCCCCGAAATACAGTAAGCTGTATTTTTAAAACCCAGCGTTACTAAAAAAGCGTCTTCCCGGCAGAAAAAAGAGACTAAGAGTAGTATGAGAGTAGCAGTAGTAAAAAAAAAAGTTTGATAAATGCACGATTACACGACAATTGAAATGGCAATTTAAAAACCCAGCTTTATTAGAGGGCGTTTGTCTATACTAGGGGAGTAAAACATTCTGAGATTCTCATGTTCAACACATCTTTTTTTTGCATTGATCCCTCAGACATGGTAAAAACACTTGTGACAAATCTGTACCTGAGGCTCTACATTTTACTGTCTAACAATAACTAACATTTCAGTTTCCATCAAAAATAAGTTTGATAAGCCGTTCTGAAGTTTCCTCTTGGTGTGTCTGAGGCAGATTAAAGTAAGCGATCCGGTGGTTTTGGCTAACTTCCTGTCAGCAGATGGAGTTAGCAGTCCCCGCCCACACACACAGAGAGGACTGCCCCTTTATGCCGTTCTCTCTCCTCATTGGATAAAGGTTGTAGGATACAAGGAAAGTTTTCTCCTGGGCTCAGAGCAGAGCAGAGTGACTGACAGACCCGTGTTTCAGACCAAACACTCTATAGAAGTGATTGCTGTCGGAAGATACAACTATTTAAGACTTAGATTAACACAAACATTCACCTTACTTCTGCTTTAACTGTTGGACTCACCCTCATTAATACAAACTGCAGCAGTGCACTCCCTCCCTGACTCAGCCTCTCCCTCCCCGTCAGCCTGTCAGCAGTAAAGACCCAGGGTCACCGGATCGATGCCGACCCGGTCCGTCCGTCCGTCAGCAGCAGCAGAGACCTGTCCTGGTCGAGGCCCAGAGGAGCTGAGCCGACCACTGCAGTGTCAGAGTCGTTGCACCGGACCGGCTGACTGGCCGTGACCTTCACAAAGCTCTACAGAGCAGCCTCAGCACAGCAACACAACCGAGCTGAACGCTGACACAGCAACACAACCAGCAGGTCCAGACCCAGACCCAGAGCCACACTGCAAAAACTCTACATCTATCCAAGAATATTTGTCTTCTTTCTTGTCAAAATGTCTCAATTTTAGTCAAAACTAATCTCTTTCCACTTAAAATAAGACTCATCACCTAAAAATTTACTTGTTTTTAGATCATTTTCACTTGTTTCAAACTAATTTTCAATTGAAATAAGTAGAAAAATCTGCCAGTGAAAGCAAGTTTTTTGTGTTTGTAATAAGAAAGAAAAACTTGATCCACTGTCAATCCACAGATTTTTCTACTTATTTAAAGTGGAAAATTTGCTTGAAAAAAGTAAAAAGTGTCTGAAAACAAGCTACTTTAAGTAGAATGAGATTTATTTTGACTAGAAACGACATTTTGACTAGAAATAAGACAAATATTCTTGGTAAGATTTTGAATTTTTGCAGTGCAGAGCCACAGCCGGATCCAATACCGATCGTCTCTGATCGATTAAAGGACTGTTCCCTCCTGCTGCTGCTGCTGCTGCTCGGCCGTAAAACAACGATTCTCCTCAAACACCGAGTTTCATCACTTCACTTCAGACTGAAACCTGGCCAAGTGCAGACTTCTCAACTCATAACCTCGATGTAGAAAAATATAATTTATTAAAAAGGGCCGACGTTTCGACCTCACACAGGTCTTCCTCAGGGTAACTATGGTGACACAAAACACTGATGAGGGATAAATAGATACAGGTGTGTTGGACTCGAGGGGGGCGTGTCCATCCACAACACAGTCGAGCCAAGACAACAACAGTATAAATAGTAGGGGTGGGAGAAAAAATCGATTCACATAAATATCGCAATATCTTTTTTGACGATTTTTAAAACGATTTTTTTTTTTTTTGATTTTTTTTTTTTTTTTTGTTGAATTTTATAAAATATTGTGCAATGTGCATTTGTTCGCCTTTTTTACATACAGAGTACAGGTTTTGAAAAGGGTTTAAGTTCACTTTATAATGGAGTATGTTAATTTATAGGCTCCTACAGTATTTATGTGCAGATAAATGTTAAAAATGCTAAAGACTAAAAATCGAGAGAATCGGCAATATCGTAGAATCGCAATTTCAATCGAATCACCATCCAAAAAATCGTAGAAGAATCGAATCGGGAGAAAAGCATATCGTCCCAGCCCTAATAAATAGGATAATTAACCCCATCAGTGTGTCACAATAAATGCAGCAACAATAATACAAAAATGTATATTACATTAGAAATCTAATGGACACCCACATAATGCAGTGCCATTGAAAAAACACAAAAATGGAAAAAATACAACCAGAACACATAATACATGATACAGAAAAAAGATTACAGAGATGTCTATGTAGGCTACGTGAAATACGAGACCCAATCTATAGATAGAAAAAATAGCAATTAGTCGAAATATAGGTGTCTGCCAAGTGTTGGCTTCCAAACATCCGTTTCCACGGCAGCCAGGCCGCCGACCACGGGATTGATCCGGTATCAGGTGTAATTAGATCTGGAGCAATCAGTCAATTGATCGGGATGATTCATTATTCATCCAAGTGGAAACACGTCGTCTGGGACCGAGCCAGACTGACGGACATTTCTCACTATTTCTGATTGATGGACGACCACGACGAACAATTCAGGCATGCTAGGCCTGGAACTCTCTACCAGTTCATATTGCTCATGAAAGTAACAAGGCAAGGCAAGGCAATTTTATTAGTATAGCCCGTTTTTACCATAAGTTTGTCTCAAAGGGCTTTACATCCCATCATAACAACATCCTCTGTCCTTAGACCCTCACACCCACTGAGGAAAAACTCCAAGGAAAACCCTTTTAACAGGGAAAACCAGGAGATGTTGAATAGATGTTGTTACAGACAAGAAAACACTTTACAGTTTATGTCACAGAATGTGCGAAATATGGAAATGTTAGCAGGAGAACAAAGATCGGTTTAAATTGCTGTTAAAACAGTTTATCTTAGAATTTAATGAAATATGATTTAATATATTGAGGTTATGAAGAGGACCGGCTACAGTTGTGGTTGTAGCCTTTTTCTTGGAGTGTATGTGTATGAGTTGTTGAAGTGCATGGTCACAGTCACTTCAGACAGTCAATGCTTATTATATGATCCATTTATTTTTATTTATTTACTTTGCGGTTGTACTTAAGGTATTGAAGTATTGAATGGAATCTGAGTAGAGAAATGGTGACGTGATGTCTGTGTTGTCTGTCAAATGTCTGTCCGATCTTTTCAGTGGTTTGTTCATTATTAGGGAGCCTTGTTGTTTGTTCTTGTTGTGTCATGTATAAATGTGTGTTTCCTATGTGTAGATGTGACTGTTTGTGTGTATGTTGTGTGTGTGTCGGACCCCAGGAAGAATAGCCGATGCTGTTGCAGGTGCTAATGGGGATCCTAATAAAGAAAGAAAGAAAGAATGGGCGAAGAAGGCGGGGCCTATCTGGAGGCTCACATCAGGGAGAAGGACAGATGGGATGTGTTGTTCTGGATCTGTCCCGGTGTCTTTTCCCAGTTGGACATGTCCAGGAGGCATCCTTATCAGACACCTGAAACACCTTATCTGGCTTTTTACGACTCCCTCTGGATGTCCCAACCCTCTTAGAAACAGGGTCAGGGGCTCAGAGCGAATTTGAAAGTTGATTATTGGATATTGGCACACTATTCACAATGCGAAATTGTCCCGAAAAAAACTAAATAAGTCTATTCTTCAAGCTTGTTTTGTAGCGGAAGCTCCTCGTCCAAATTTGACGAACCAGGAAGTGCTTTCACACTACGCAGCAGCGGACCTTGGTTCAGGATAGTCCGGACCGAGACCACCTCCTGAGGCTGGACCAAAGACTCGGTCTTTAGTCCGGACCGTGGTCCGGGGGAGCTTTTACACCTGTCAATTTGATCCGAACTATCTGGAAAGTCTGAAAGTCCGGACCAAACGAGGTAGGTGTGAAAGCCTCAGAGCAGGAAACAGTCGTCTGTGCTGAGAGCGAAGGTGCAGCTCTTCACTCAGTCCGGTCCGGCCCGAGTCGACTCACCAAGGATGCTCCTGACAGAAACTGGACCAGTTATTTCTGTCGCAGCCTCGTGTCATAGTGCGAGATGAGAATCACACCCGCTACGCTGCTGACCCCAGGATGCTGGCTGTCATAGCAACCGCCTCCCATCAGCCAGCAGGCAGCAGGGGGCTGGACCGGAGGTGGAGGTGGGTGGGTGGTTTCAGTGTTTCTCCTGAATATAAATAGGAAAAACCAAGAGGGTTTCACCCAGCATGCACTGCAGCCTCGGGGACAGCTTCTCTACAGGAGCCCCGGAGGGACAAACTGTCAGAGCAGGATGAGGCTCAGCTCAGCGCTCACCCACAGGAAGTGGAACTGGGTTAGAAGTTAAAAGTTGACTTTCTGTGGATTCTAAACAATCACAAGTCAAAGTGCACAAGTTTTTCACTGTCATGTCTGAGAGTGATAACGTCTGATCCAGACAAACGGCCGTAGATCCCGACGTGACACCAGGCGACCGCGGCTTCCGACCAAGGAGACGAATCGTCAACATTGGAGCTCTTCATCCTTCAGCCGGGTGAGGCCGAGCTTCCACCTGCAGCCGGCCCCCATGCTCTGGAAAACCTCCACCAGAGCCACTGCTCGCACACACAGGCTGGATAAACTATCAGGAGAGTGACCTCTTATGTAAAAACCGAGAGCAGCTTCACCAAAGAGACACTTCCTGAGGTGTTTTTATTTTCTCGGGAAATGTACAAATGATCCGATATTGAGCTGATTTGACTAAATTTTTAGCTCAATCTTTTGGCTTCAAAATGGCAAAAGTAACCTGATCATATGCATTCATTACAACTGACTATAAGGTTATATTTCCCCTGTGGGACAATTAAGTTTATTCTATTCTATTCTATTCTTTTCTTTTCTACTTTAGCTCAATCTTTTGGCTTCAAAATGGCAAAATCATGATCATATGCATTACATTACATTATTTCATTTCTAGAAAAGGCCAATTCACTTGTATTCTTTGGTATTTGGTATCTCTTCCAGTTAAAGAGTGGACAGGACACACTCCAAAAAGAGTGAGTCATTTTCCTGGTTAAATAAAGGTAAATAGAAAATAAAATAAAAAACTCCACAGTGAAGGAATCCAGAGGAGGTTACAGACTTATTGCGGTCAGTTTGGATGATGGGTGGTGGCTCAGTACAGGGAGTAGGGATGGGTGCGTTTAGGTTTTATCCGATACTGCTGCAAAACCGGTACTTTTTAAACGGTGCCGGTGCTTAAAGAATGCAAAACATACAAACTTGTCCAAAAACGGTGCCTTTTTATTTTTAAGGCATTTTGTGACGTGCAAGTTGAACAGAATAAGGAGAGGAAAGAATTAACCAATATAAAATAAAATGAACAAACTGTCATAATTATCATAATAGAAACAGCAGTGCTTGTGCCGTATATGTACATGTATATATCTCCACCACTGAGGCCGATTCAATACACACATTGATACGCTGCCACCGATACGATACTTTAATGATTGCTGAATGAATTGCTGTGGTGTCGTACGTTTTCACACTGTTGTTGTGTCCTTAGTTAGATCCCAGCAGTGTGGATACACTGCAAAAACTCAAAATCTTACCAACAATATTTGTCTTATTTCTATTCAAAATGTCTAATTTCTAGTCAAAACAAATCTAATTATACTCAAAATAAGACTCATCACATAAAAAGCAGCTTGTTTTTAGACACTTTTTACTTCTTTCAAGGATATTATCACTTGAAATAAGCAGAAAAATCTGATAGTGGAGCAAGTTTTTCTTTCTTATTACAAGCACAAAAAACTTGCTTTCACTGGCAGATTATTGCAAGTGAATATTTGTTTGAAACAAGTGAAAATGATCAAAAAACAAGTTCATTTTTAGATGACAAGTCTTACTTTATGTAGACATAGATTAGTTTAGACTAGAAATGAGACATTTTGACAAGAAATAAGACAAATATTCTTGGAAAGATTTTGAGTTTTTGCAGTGTAACTTGTGGAACTGCGTGGCACAAGCAGCTGCAGCTACTACATGTCTCACACTGCAAAAATTCAAAATCTTACCAAGAATATTTGTCTTATTTCTAGTCAAAATGTCATTTCTAGTCAAAATAAATCTAATTAAAATAAGACTCGTCGCATTTAAAAAGCAGCTTGTTTTTAGACACTATTTAATTTTTTCAAGCAAATTTTCCGTTTTAAGTACTCTAAGTAGAAAAATCTGATAGTGGAGCAAGTTTTTCTTCCTTATTACAAGCACAAAAAACTTTCACTTTCATTGGCAGATTTTTCTACTTATTTCAATTGAAAATTAGTTTGAAACAAGTGAAAATTATCTAAAAACAAGTTAATTTTTAGGTGATGAGTCTTATTTTAAATGGTGGCGTCGTGCCGAGCGGCTGGTTGGATGTGTGCAGAGCGGCTGGATGGATGTGTGCAGAGCGGCTGGATGGATGTGTGCAGAGCGGCTGGATGGATGTGTGCAGAGCGGCTGGATGGATGTGTGCAGAGCGGCTGGATGTGTGCAGAGCGGCTGGATGGATGTGTGCAGAGCGGCTGGATGGATGTGTGCAGAGCGGATGGATGGATGTGTGCAGAGCGGCTGGATGGATGTGTGCAGAGCGGCTGGATGGATGTGTGCAGAGCGGCTGGATGTGTGCAGAGCGGCTGGATGTGTGCAGAGCGGTTGGATGTGTGCAGAGCGGTTGGATGTGTGCAGAGCGGATGGATGGATGTGTGCAGAGCAGTTGGATGTGTGCAGACTGCAGACTGCAGCAGACAGCGGGGAGGACGTGGTGAGTCCAGCTGATCTGACAGTTGGTTTAATATTTCAGCGAGGAACTTGGCGGCAGCAGAGCTCAACGTGTCACAGCTCATCACGTCGCCGAGCAGCGCGCCGCGAACCGAGAGGCCGCCGTTTGTCTGTCTGTCTGTCTGTCTGTCTGTCTGTCTGTCTGTCTGTCTGTCTGTCTGTCTTTTTGGATGGGAGGAGACGGGACCATCACGATCTAGGAAACGCTGAGGGACCGAACCGGTCAGCACCGGTCAGCACCGGTCAGAACCAACAGAGCAGCAGAGAGCGGCTCAGAGCAGCAGGTAAAAACAGCTAAAGGTCAAACAGGAAACGACGTGGAAATTGAAATGACATAAAAGTCACTGCTGACTCACATTAAACAGGTCTACACACTGTTGCATCTGCACCCTCAGACCTCCCTACATGACTTCCCCGGGCCGGGACATGAGGACAGTCTCAACCTGAGTTTACCATTATTATTATTATTTTTTTTATTTTTTTTACCATTATAACACTAGACGATTCATCCAGACTAGAGACACACCGATCCAAGATATTGACTAAACATCTCGGTCAGGTATTGGGTAATGGGGCTGATCCATGATGCCGATCTATTCACGTCAGTCTACGTTAGTGAGGCAGCACGATGGTAGACACCAAACACAACAACGTCTTACAACTAGATAAAGTAGCATTTCCTGATGGAAATGCGTGTGAATGCTGAAAGCAGCTGAACGCTGTTGCAGAATTAGCAAATAGTGCTAGCAGTGATCACCATACAAATGATGGAATCGAGGTAGGAATCAAACCCACAACCTCATAGTCAGTAGACATTCACTCTGCCTCTGGGCCACAGTGTACACACAGTTGCAAAGACTGTTGTCTGTTGAGGAGCTGCACTCACTCTGAAGTTAACGAGCCCAAAGCTGCACCTGTTGGAAACACACTGTGTCAACACCAAGAAAGCTTGAGAGTCAAGCTTGAATGACTTACAATTAAAATTTCTGTGAATTTCAGGCTGAGAGCAGCAGTTTCAACATGAAGCAAGTTATCAGAAGTCAACAGAGGACAACTGGGAAAATAATTCACTATAATTGTTGTTGAGGCAAGATTGGAACCAGCAACCTTCAGGTCTTGAGCCCAGTGATCTAACCACTTCTCCATGGTTTCATTCAATGAGAGGAGGGTAAAAGAAATCCCTGTATATCCCTGAATTAGCAGAATCAGCTTTATACTGTGAGGAATCAAAGACTGTCCAGTGACAGCTGAATAGTTGGAATCAGTCAAGTTAAGTCAAGCAATGACATGACTGAGGCAGGAATCGAACCCATGATCTCATGATCACTAAACCTTTACTCTGGCGCTTCGCCACAGAGAGCACAATGTTTCTAAGACTGTTGTCATTCATTGTAATGTGATGATGTGGTACAAATAATCAATGAGATAACGAACACCTGTAACCAATTGAAGGCGGGGGAGGGGAGGTGAATTCTGCCAGTGAAGTCCCACAAGAAATGATGGATACAAATCATTCAAGAGCTTTAAGCCTGTGCATATTCAAGAGCTTTGCTTTTCTCTGCTGCATTCTTGGTTTTCAAAGTTCCAGTGCAAATCAATCTTAGTGCAGTGATATAAACCAGAAACGTGTTAACACAAACCAAGATTGAAAGAGGTAAAGAGAATAGGTGGGGGCGTATATGCATTATCAAGTTGGATCATGTGACCAGACCAAGTGGTATTGGTTAAAGTTCAAAGTGGCTGACACACTAACAAGACTGCTCAGGTGGGATTTGAACAAGTGACCTTGTGGTTGGCTGGCAGGAACCTTATCCACTGGGCTATTCCAACACTTCTGGTGAAGTAGAGGTTGAGACTTTGATGAATGTGAGATT
The DNA here is from genome assembly GCF_045865225.1 of Trachurus japonicus. Classification (NCBI taxonomy): domain Eukaryota; kingdom Metazoa; phylum Chordata; class Actinopteri; order Carangiformes; family Carangidae; genus Trachurus; species Trachurus japonicus. The sequence continues at coordinate 39,923,834 of NC_140907.1, forward strand.
TTTCAATGATGCTTTAAAAAAAGTAGTAGTAGAAATGAGCCACAACAAGTAAGTAGAGGACTTTTTTGTGAAAATAGTGCAAGCAGAGATCACCATACAAATGTTTGACAAAGGTAGGAATTGAACCCATAACCTCATGGTCAGCAGACATTCACTCTGCCTCTAGGCCACAGTGTACACACAGTTGCAGAGACTGTTGTCTGTTAATGATCTGCACACTGTCTCACTCTGAAGTTAACGAGCCCAAAGCTGCACCTGTTGGAAACACACTGTCAACACCAAGAAAGATTGAGAGTCAAGCTTGAATGACTTACAATGAAAATTTCTGTGAATTTCAGGCTGAGATCAGCAGTTTCAACATGAAGCAAGTTATCAGAGGTCAACAGAGGACAACTGGGAAAATAATTCACTATAATTGTTATTGAGGCAAGATTTGAACCAGCAACCTTCAGGTCTTCAGCCCAGCATGCTAACCACGAGGCTACAGACACAGACAGTATGCGAGGAGCAAAGAAAACCTTTAATAAGAGGATCACTGGCTTCTGCTTAAAAAAAAAGTAAGGAAAGTGCAGAAATTAGCCACACCAAGTTAGAAGAGGACTTTTTTGTGACCTGTGACTATTTTTTGGTGAATTAAATTGAATTAAAAAGCACTTAACAGCAAGTTACAAAGTTGAGCTCCTTCTCCTGCTGCTGTGAAAAAAATGCATTGGGCTGAATGAGAGCAGAGAGCTCCCTGGCTGCATTTAAAAATATTTTTAAATTATTATCTAAGTCTCTTTGCATTTTTGACCAGAATTTTAGCCAGAAGACAAGTGTGGCTACAAAACTGGAGAAAATAATTTGTCTAGAGTTTAATTTGTGGCCGTGCTGACAGTTTAGCCAGAAAAACTCTGTTTTTTTTGCCTCTCTCCACTCTGGCTGACAATGTCACCACTCTAGCTCTGCTCGTTAGACGCAACACACACCCATTATAAAGCTGGATTTTGTCAAAAAACTTAATGATTTTAAAACTGCCAAATATCAGAAACTGTTGAAGATATCAATACGCTGAGTCATAGAGGAACACTTAAAAAGTTTGTCTATAGCTTAGAATTTGAATGAAGTCTCTAGCAGAAAGTATGGTGAAGCTTTAGTGGCTGAAAGAAGTAAGAAGATTTGAAGAGTTGTGTCACCAAATGTGACCTCAGAGGAAAAAACCAATATGGTGGACAATTGGCGCCGTCGAACAGCGTTCCTGTGTGTGCTCGAACAGGAAGACGAGTTCTTGTTTTACTGCTTGTTGCTCCACTAGCTGCTCTTCTTCTTGTGTTTTCTGCTTGTTTCAGTGTTTCTGATTGGTTGGTGACACTTCCTGCTCTGCTTGCTCTCACTGGCTGCTGCAGGGTCCAATTTGAAGCTTTATGTAAAAGAAAAAACATATTTGTCCACCTAATCCTCAAATATGTTGTGTTGGTATGATTATTTTACTGTTCCCTTCTCTGATCTGGAGTCAAGAAGAAAGAAGAAGATCCTGCACGCTGCATCAACATCTATTGGTCGCTCCAGTGTGTCGGTCTCTGGCAACGGTCCACAGTCAATCATCGTCTCTCACACTGGACGAGTTGTGTTTGTGTAACTGTGTGAGAACGACACAACATCCCTCAAATGCAGGACTGCAGAGGAAACAGAGGATCAATCACCCAGAGGAGGAGGAGGAGGAGGAGGAAGAAAAACTCTGTAAAAACCTTCAGAATATAGAAAGGGATCAAAGTGGAAGGTTTGGTGTCTGGAAGTGCTGCTGAAGTGGAGATTTCTAGAGAGGAGTCTGAGTCTGAAAAACTCTTTCTGAGAAAACGCCCTTTAAAGACTTGGACTAATGAGACCTAATGGGTCAGACAACAGGCACAGCTGTTAACTTTGGGTGAATTTAGGAGAAATTTACAGACAAAAGAGACAAAATAATGTAAAATAACCACCTTTATGTGGATTTTCTACCATTTCGTTTGACTTTTATGAAAGTATAAAATCCCCCATTCTGTTTTCTGCCTACACTAACAACATCACTTGTAGCAGGGATGGAATGAGTCTTTTTAAATACGCCGATGATATGGCCCTGGTGGCCCACATGGACAGTTTGGAGGCTCCCACCCAGTACCAACTGGCAGTCAACGACCTGGTCACAACATTCAGGGAGAAATCACTGGAACTGAACACTTCCAAGACGAAGGAGTTGTGCTGTGTGAGCAGAGACAGAGAGGCAACTACATCACAGCTTTTTAAACCTCTGTCGGTTCAGGGAGAACAGGTGGAACAGGTGGAGAGTTTTAAATATCTGGGGACACAGATGGACACCCGCCTGTCCTTTCAAACACACTCCGACACCATCCACAACAAAGCACTCCAGCGTCTCCATCTTCTTAGGAAGCTGAGGCATTTTAATGTCAGCAGAAAGATTTTAACAATGGTTTACCGGTCACTCATAGAATCCATTCTCACCTTCAATATCATATCTTGGTACAACTTCCTCACCAGCAAACAGAAAACAAAACTATCACGCATCACAGCTCAAGCCAGTAAAATAATCGGTTCACCACAAACCCCACTGTCCCATCTGTATGAGCGCTCTGTGATCAGGAAAGCCATCCTGATCACAGAGGAACCCTCACATCCTCTCCATTCCTCATTCACCCTCCTCCCTTCAGGCAGGAGGTACAAAGTCCCCCTGGCCAGAAAATCAACCCACAAAAAATCATTCATTCCATCTGCAGTCACAGCCCTCAACAGTAGAAGAACTCTAACAACCTAAAATGACTTGCTGCTATTATGCTTTTTATTTTTGTAAATGTTTTTATTGCCTTATTGTGTTTTTTATTGAGTGTATGTAAAGTGATGAGCCCTGTCAAAGACAAATTTCTGCTACCCTTGGGGCAGACAATAAATGATCTATCTATCTATACATATTAAGGAAGAAAAATAGCCAAAAATCTCAAAATTGATCAGTGCATGAAACAACAGTGTTTTTGCCTGTTGTGTCTCACCAGTCAAATTGTATGAGAATAATTTAAAGGACATAGAAAACCTTCTGATTTCTGTGTGAGAACGACACAACATCCCTCAAATGCAGGACTGCAGAGGAAACAGAGGATCAGTCACCCAGAGGAGGAGGAGGAGGAGGAGGAGGAGGGAAACAAAAGGCTGCAGCCTCACACCGACCGACCGACCGACTGACTGACTGACAGCTCTTTAAACACCGGAGGACAAACAGCACAGAGCAAATACAGCTGAGTCATGTTTCCTGATGCTCCCGGAGCGCCGCTCACATCGGCAGACGCAGCATGGTGGAACACCGACTCATCCTCAGCTGGGAGGATTTAGGAAAACAGCAGCTGGTCTGTGCAGGGAAACATTTCAACGTTTGATTGAAATCCTGGTTTATGCTCCAACGTTGTAAAAATCAATGATATCGACAACATCTCAGCAGCACATGACACATGACACCATCTGTTCACCAGAGGACCGAGTCTGTTACTAGTTCTTAGAAAAGTGAATTAGTCAGTTTGGCCCTAAAGAAGGAATACAAAAAAAAAAGTACAAGATCTACAGAACTTTTTTAAGGGGAGACACTAAAGGTGAACTTCCCAAGTTTATCACTCACATTAAGACAAATATTTTTTGTATTACAAGTTTTGTCAAATTTTATGTTTAAATATTTAAATGAGGCGATATCTGATGAAATATGCACTAATTTGCATATATTTCCAGAACATAAATCTGAACAATGGATAAAGCTGCTTTGTTTTATCTTGTTGACACATTAGAGTCTTTAGTTTTTACAGAGGAGGATTGTGGATATCTCTTTTTATCACTCTGTAAATGAGAAAATACTGTCACCAGCCCTAAAACATCTAATGTCTCCATGTTTTTAGTAATAAAATGTTGTATAAATGAGGCTGTGAATGATATATCAACAATCCCCTCTGTAAAAACCTTCAGAATATAGAAAGGGATCAAAGTGGAAGGTTTGGTGTCTGGAAGTGCTGCTGAAGTGGAGATTTCTAGAGAGGAGTCTGAGTCTGAAAAACTCTTTCTGAGGAAACGGCCTTTAAAGACTTGGACTGTAAAACTACACAGATTGTTATTGTCAATCCTACTTTTAGGATTGGTTGCAGACACGGAGGAAATGACATCATTGTTCAGGAGAGAGAGAGCTTTACAATGACACCTGACATGACATGGCTCAGACTAACTCCTGGTGAATTTAGGAGAAATCTACTGACAAAAGAGACAAAATGAAGTAAAATAACCAGCTAAATGTGGATTTTCTACCATTTCGTTTGACTTTTATGAAAGAATACATGTTAAGGAAGAAAAATAGCCAAAAATCTCAAAATTGATCAGTGCACGAAAAAACAGTGTTTTTGCCTTAATCCGTCAAATTGTATGAGAATAATTTAAAGGACGTAAAAAACCTTCTGATTTTCAAATATAGATGATTAAAAACAACAAAACTCTAAATAACTTCCAACAGATTATACACAAAGACCCTTGAAAATGTTTCTAAAAATAAAAAATAACCCCCCCAAAAAACTGGTCTGCCAGATAATAACACGTTAATACAAATTCCTTTTAGCTCCACTATTTTATTCTGATGCCAAACAGGAAAAGGTCGGATTCATTTAATAATGTTTGCATGACACCATCACTGGCAATATGGAAGAAAGAGTTGATAACTTGTCTTGGGCTGGAGAGATTGACACACAGGAGGAGTTTGCTTGTATTTGGGAATCATTTATATCATTCCTGACCAATGAAACAGATAACACTGTCTGAATAACAGGTTATGAAATGATCCTGCCTTTAATTTAATTTAATTGTATTTAATTGTATTTTATTTATTTGTTTTTGTCCCATTTTATTCTTATTTATTTATTTAATTTACTCCATTAGCCTGATGGGTACCGTTCAGAGGTTTCACACAGCTGAAAGCTCCGGTACAAGTTGATTAACAACCAAACAAAAAGGTGTAAACTGGACGTTAAATATGTGTTTCTGTCTGACTGTTCCTTTAAATGTGTGGGTTTTTATTTATTTATTTATGTAGTTTCCAGCTGCAGAGCCGCCAGCAGCGTGGGAGGAAGCAGAGGAGTGATCTCTGAAAACAATGTTCTCCACGTCAGACTGCAACACAACGTCTCACCTACAGAGACTGACCGCTGATCGCTGATCGCTGATCGCTGATCGCTGATCGGTGATCGGTGATCGGTGATCGGTGATCATCAGAGGTTTCAGATTACTCAATAGACACAGATGAAAAAATAAACAATAAGTAGATGACCTCATTACTGGATGAAGGTCACTCATCACACAGCTACTTGTCTCTGTTTCCTCTCTAGTTATTATTATTAATGAGAATAATTTATTGATGTTAGTATAAAAATAAAGACTGATCATAAACATTGATCAGAAGTCTCCATCACATTCATGTCAAACATTAAACTGGTGGGTGAAGTAGGAGGAACATTTCTGTTTCACTGAGCTTTAGGAAACAGATGTGTCAGGCGTTTATTATCATCAGTTATTGATTTATTATTTTTCTATGTGAAACCAGGTGCATAGATGGAGGGATGGAAAATAGAAATAGTATTTTTTTTCTAATCACCTAAACTCATCCTTACAGAGAAGGAAGTGTATGTATAAATGCATCTACAGTGACTAATGGAGCTGATCAATAACCTCTATATGTATTGTGGAGACGTTTCTCCAGCGTCTCTCTTCCTCAGCAGCTGCAGGACAAACAACCCTCTCATTCAGTTAACAGGATAATAACAGACCATAACGCTTCATTGTTCCTGTTGAAGTGGTTCACATGTCCAGTAAAACGGTGTCAGAGTCAGACCTCCCCTCTGCTCTGAGTCTGAGTCAGACCACCGAGTCGACAATAACCATCAATAAATTATTGACAGACTCGTCTGACAGAGCGACCGTGGGATTGGTTGGTTCATTTTGCCGGGAAAAGACACATGGAGGACAAAGTCTCACAGGGTCACATGATCACACCGACAATGAAACCCAAACCACAAGGACATATAGATTACTGCATTTATATATATTTGTTTATGATAATACATTAAAGGGACAACGAGGAGTTTCTATCTGGTTATAAAAAGTCTGATATTAATGTGGATGAATCTCCGTTACCACTTGTTAATGGTCCATTTTAGATAAATCTATGGTTTTGTCTCTATGGTTATTTTGTTATTATTAGTGGTGGTGGAAATGCTGGGCGAGCCGACCAGCGTTTCTTTACTTTCGGTTTCGTGGCGAGTCATGAGAATAACGCCGCCGTATGAATCTCCGTTCATGGTGGGAACTACGACGGTATGTGATCGTCTTCCAACCTCTGACTTTAATTCTTGATGAATGAAAACATGAGTCTGTCTTGCGCCGGTCAAAGAATTTCACGGTGCGGAGGCTCATAAATGTAGTGTGGAAACACTTCACTTTTACAAAACTCCTCATTGTCCCTTTAATGTATTATTATTATGTATATCAGACCTGGACATTTTACGGCCCGTGGACCATCTCAATCATCTTATGTAAAGGTGAATGAGTAGACTACAATGACTTAGAACTGCTATGTGACCCGATGCTTTTATTACGTTTATTTTACATTTATTGATGCGCATTAATCAGCTGTTTGAAACAGTGATAGCATAGCGTGATCGGTGCAGCCGTATGACTGATTGTAGCCACGTGCGTCTGAAGCCTCCATCCCATAGTTATAGAAACCTGTTTCTATGACAATGCTCCATCCACCAATGGTAACGTTTGTAAACAAATCAGTTATTTTTCACAGTTGGAATCATTTTCATGTTGTTCATGTTTTCATGTTGGTGCATGTTAGTTACAGTAAAGCAGCAGCAAAGGAGTTGTGTGTTTCTTCATAAATAAAACATATTAGCCTAATATTTTCTTCAGCTCTGTTACAGTTTGTGTTATTCTCAGAAATAGAACAGTCTGACTGAATCAGAACTGAACAGGATCTGAGTGGGTAATTGTAATATTCATGATAAGGTGTCTGTGAATATTATTCATTGATGCAGTCATTTACTTAATGCTCAGTAAGTTTTAGTAGTAATAGTAAAACAATCTGCCTTGAGTCCATATTTATATCATAATACAGTATGTTTCTTCAGTGATCTGTGCTGGATAGAAGTTGAATATGCGGTTACATCGATTGTGGTCTGTCAAACAGCCTGTTGTAAAGCAATATGTCCACCAAATATATGGAGTTTAATATAATTCAGCAATAAATATTTAATGTTTCAATTCGATTTCAAATTGTGTGGCCCTTCGCTCACTTTATCAGAGTCAGTGTGGCCCTCCCCTGATGTCTATGAATATATGAGTAGATGTCAATATCCAACACCAATGTATATGTATCTTGCTAAAGCTGTTATGAAATACCAACCTTAAGAAGTGACGGTTGCCCAGCGTCGCCATAGTGATGGAAAAGAAAGACACTTCTACAACACTTCGTCTGCTAAAACGTCTTGGGAAGACTTGATGTTTGATTCAGAGACGATTCAATATCAACTGAAGGTTTTTCTGTGACTTGAGCACCACGGAGAGTTATCAATGAAACTACTTTTAAAGGGATAGTTCAACATTTTGGCAAATTGGCCCATTACCATAATCCCTATAGTCATTATAGCAGTAGGTTCGTTACCTTTAATTGTCGGTGCAAGCTGTTTTTAGAACGGTGGAGCAGAGCCGTGAGCTGCTCAGAGCTACGCTACGGAGGCTCATTATGGGATTTCTTGGTTTCCCTCATCAAACTCATCAAATACACAATCCAACAACTCCACAACGCTCTGGTGGACAAGTTGTGAGCTGCACATTCACCACGCTATGAGATAATAACACAACGTTACCACACAGAGTTGTTTTAGAGGGAAATTCATGCAAAACCGCTGATGCACGTTGCCTTCAGGGACAGCTTTTCATCAACAGTCTCTGTATTTCCCTCTAAAACAACTCTGTGTGGTAACGTTGTGTTATTATCTCATAGCGTGGTGAATGTGCAGCTCACAACTTGTCCACCAGAGCGTTGTGGCAAGCGTTACAGGTACATCAAAGCAACCACTACAAGGCTTAAGAACAGATTTTTTCCTAGAGCGGTGAAGGCAATCGCTCCCTTGTAGTGGCATACACGCACACACACACACGTACTTTCCCTCCACAGACACACTCAGACTTGCACTAATGCACTTTATTCCACCACATACCCCACAGTGACAAGTGACAGGCCACCCCACATACTTGTGCAAACATCTCTGTCGCACCTCTCTTTCCTTTTTTAATTAAATTGTATTTTTTATTTTTTTTCTATTCTATTTATTACTGTACTGTATGTTGTACAGTAGTACTATTTTTAAGATCTAATGCATTAAAATGTTCAGATATTGTGTTCCTAAAGACAATGGAAATCATTTTTCGAGTAAAGAACAACAGCCTTCCAGCTTGTATCCTTCAGTTATTTAAATTAAGAAAAGGAAACTATAATTTAAGAGGGTTATTGATTTTTGAAATGTGTAAAGTGAGAACTAATATAAAATACAAATGTGTTTCAGTCTTAGGAGTTAAAATGTGGAATAAGCTCAGTGATGAGTTGAAGACATGTAGTTCTTTGTTGAGTTTTAAGAAAGCCTTGAAATGTGAAATAATGAAAAATTATAAAATACAGTAATGATTACTTTCATCTTATTATTTTGGACTGTTGACATTCTAGGTAATTTAATTTCATAGAGTGTAAAGGAGGCAAATATAAGCCTTGGCTCAGCCTATTCCCTTTTCGGTCACTGTATAATATTTTCTTTTTTTTGTGTGTGTGTATGGTTGCAATTGTGTATAATATGTTTTGGCTAAACTGTTCACACAAAATGGTTGATTTTGATGTTGGTGTTGTATGACCGAAATAAACAATGTTTATAAGCCGTGGGTCCGAAGACAATTTCATTATCCAGAATAATGACAATAAAGATACTCTACTCTACTCTACTATGACTATAGGGATTATGGCAATGGGCCAATTTGACAAAATGTTGAACTATCCCTTTAAGTTTCAGGTACTTATTGGTGTGGTTATGACATTATGATGCAGTTGTCCCTTCATCTGTCCAAACAAACAGCAAAGAAAGAAGAGCAGCAACAACTTACATCCGATCATCATCATGGCCACGGCGAAGATCTTCTCTCCGTCCGTGTTGGGGGCGATGTTCCCGAAGCCGATGCTGGTCAGGCTGGTCATGGTGAAGTAGAGCGAGGTGATGTAGACCGAGTCCTTGCTGGGCCCCCCCTCCCAGCGGCCCGAGCCCGAGGCGTTGAAGCGGTACGGCGTCCCCACCGTCTCCCCCAGCAGGAACAGCCAGCTGTCCATCCGCACCGTGTTGGTGTCCTCGTCGATCACCTCGTAGTCTCCGATGCTGTACCAGATGCAGGCCAGCCAGTGAGCGGCCAGGCCGAACACGCAGACCAGCAGCACCAGCACCGCCGCGCCGTACTCGATGTAGTGGTCCAGCTTCCTGGCCACGCGGCCCAGACGCAGCAGACGCACCACTTTGAGGGAGCTGAACAGGCTGCTGATGCCCTGGAGAGGAGGAAACAGAGAGAGAGAGAGCTTCAGACATCCAGACATCCAGACATCCAGACCTGTAATGCCCCTCTTGTATTGAAGCCCCAACATGAGAAATTGTCCCGAAAGAAATTAAATACCATAGATGACCAAACAGTCGCCCGCGTGCAAATACGTGCCTGTGCTCTAATAGCTGCCGGGGTCCGAGCTCATTTGGTTCATAACACTGATCTGATCAGCTCCCTGTGTCGCGGTAACACAGTCTTTGTATTTATTGTTTGATGTCAATAACGATGTCGGGAGTAGTTTTATTCCAGTGGTCAGATGGTGACCTCCTCGTTCTTTATATAATGGTCTGGTGCTGCTCATTGTAAAAATAAATTGTAGCCTGTTGCAAATACGCGCCTGGTTCTTATAAACGCCTGGGGTCCAAGTCCATTTAGCATATTAAACGCCCGGGCTAATAAATGGTCATCTACGGTACGTCTATATTTCAAGCTTGTTTGTCCGTCCAAATCTCGCACGATTTGCGCCGGCGTCAGTAAGGCGCAAATCGCACAAGACTATGGAGGCATTTGGATGTTTTTTGGTGTGTCTTTTTGTTACGAAGACAGTTGGTATCCATTTGCAACCGTCATATGGACATGCACTGCTACGCCGAGACCCCCTGTAACTCAGAGAAGCCACGGAGGACTCTGAAACTTCTCCCAGCCCTTAGTCCACATGAGGGGGAGGAGATGATGAGGTTTAGGGTTGAGTGAAATTTCAATTTTGGGTGAACTATCCCTTTAATGAACAATATGAAGTTGCAAACTTCAGAACCAGTAATGGAAACACATTAATTTTTAAAAACTATACAAGGTAATATTTCACAAATGGAAACATTTATCACATCAGGTCCAACTGAGCGACAGAGCTGGAAGTCCATTATCACGAGGAAATAACCAGCTCTAACAAACATTATATTGGGTTTTTTCTAGATATAGTATATCTATAATGAAAACTGTGATAGAAACAATCACCACTATGAGCTCCTTTCCTCTGTGAGGAACTGTAACCAACCTCAGCTACGTTCTGAAACCAGTTTTTCCCTCTGACACCGATTTTCTGATTACCTGAACTTTGTGAACAGTATCGGCCGATACTGAATTACAAATCCACTACAGTGCATTTGAAAAAAACTATATGACATCTTATTGTTATATGGCTTCATGGACGAAACCCCCTTGTGAACAAGTCCAATCAACGGCTGATCTGACAGTCACATGACTTGGTCTGTTTGTAAAAGGTCGGTGTGAACACGAACCAGAGCAGAAGTTCGACACAACATGAGTCATCGTTTTCCTTCAGTTGGACTACAGGGCACAAAACACTCTCCACAGAACCACAGACCATAATAACACAACATCTGTCTAGATATTAAAGATAATAAAACACACTTTTATAATATTATTCCAGATATCTTTACAGGTCTCTTTTAGATCAGGAGCTATATTTCCTGTGTGTAGGAGTGGAAACCTTTATTGATGCTTTTATTTTGTAAAGGCCTCTATTGATTGAAAATACTGGAAACACATTGAACACGTGTGTGTTGGACAAATCAACGTTTTGAAACGTCTCATGCTGCTTTTCTCTTCTCTTTAGTCTCTTTTCAAGTTAAAACTGCGTCGTGAGCGCTGAGTGTCGTCCGTTCATCCTGCAGCTGCACTTCACTTCATTGATCCATTGATCGACTCCGTCTGCCTGGTCGTTCAGTTGATTTATTGACTGATGGAGACCGGAGCTCTAACCGTCGTTATAGTTTGTGTTTCCCAAAATCCACCATAGGTTAGAGACGGCAGGCCATAAAACTCAGACAGAGGCACATCTGAGCATCTTCCAGGTGGAAATACTAAAAACTAAACAACTCCATAGATCTGCTCCATCCAGACTGGATTTGTTTCACACCCCCTCCAAAATGCATGCAGGCTAATCTATCAGAACATATCTATAGATCACCAATATGATGATAGAAAAAAACACACCAGAGCCATCATACGACCCTGTAAAAGTCAGCTACAGGCAGATGCTGCTGCTCTATATTCAGTGACATATTGGCAAACTGGCACCATTAAAACTATGCTGAATTATCTATTAGCAGCTCCTGTTTGCAGTGTAGCTGCCACGGATGTACAGACATCTCTCACTGGCTTACTGTGGTAGGTAGGCCACTGAAGGAAAACTTAAGAAAATTGTGAATAGTGAAATTCCTCAAGCAAGTTCTGCGGCGATGGCAGAGCTTTGATCTCTGTGGAGATTTCTGGAGGATTGTTCTGGGTGGACATCAGAGATAATGACACCCCGGGGGGAAGTGTGAGTCACACTGAATGATATCAACGGGCGTTCCATGTGTGTGTGAGTTCCTGATCATCTGACCGAGTTGGGACTTGGCTTTGTCTTGCTGAACGTCCATGAGATGTTCTGATTCTCAAAGTGCTTGACAATGAGATGCATTTAAACTAATAAACAGATACTTAAAAACAGTACGCATTAATGCAATAAAGGTTAAGAACATCCCGAAAGAATAGGTTAAACAGAGATTTAAAAAAGAAAATGTTAAAAAATGATGCTAGCAGTTCTGTGACTCTCCTTCTTTTAAATCGTTTTGCTATATTAGCCCATTTTAGTATATTAGCATGCTAACATTAGCCAGTCGTAGTTCTGTAAAGATAGGAAGCTAACTGCCCTAACTGCTCTGAAAAGATGCTAACTGCACTAACCATTCAAGGGTTACATGCTGTCATTCCGACATCCCACCACTCCGACATCCCACCATTTAGACATCCCACCACTCCGACATCCCACCATTTAGACATCCCACCACTCCGACATCCCACCACTCCGACATCCCACCATTTAGACATCCCACCATTCCGACATCCCACCATTCCGACATCCCACCATTCCGACATCCCACCATTTAGACATCCCACCACTCCGACATCCCACCATTTAGACATCCCACCACTCCGACGTCCCACCACTCCGACGTCCCACCACTCCGACATCCCACCATTTAGACATCCCACCACTCCGACATCCCACCACTCCGACGTCCCACCACTCCGACATCCCACCACTCCAACATCCCACCACTCCGACATCCCACCATTTAGACATCCCACCACTCCGACATCCCACCACTCCGACGTCCCACCACTCCGACATCCCACCACTCCGACATCCCACCATTTAGACATCCCACCACTCCGACATCCCACCACTCTGACATCCCACCACTCCGACATCCCACCATTTAGACATCCCACCACTCCGACATCCCACCATTTAGACATCCCACCACTCTGACGTCCCACCACTCCGACATCCCACCATTTAGACATCCCACCACTCCGACATCCCACCACTCCGACATCCCACCATTTAGACATCCCACCACTCTGACGTCCCACCACTCCGACGTCCCACCACTCCGACATCCCACCACTCCGACATCCCACCACTCCGACATCCCACCATTTAGACATCCCACCACTCTGACGTCCCACCACTCCGACGTCCCACCACTCCGACGTCCCACCACTCCGACGTCCCACCACTCCGACATCCCACCACTCTGACGTCCCACCACTCCGACGTCCCACCACTCCGACATCCCACCACTCCGACATCCCACCATTTAGACATCCCACCACTCCGACATCCCACCACTCCGACATCCCACCACTCCGACATCCCACCATTTAGACATCCCACCACTCCGACATCCCACCACTCCGACGTCCCACCACTCCGACATCCCACCAAATAAGTATTTTTGTAGGTAAATCTGGGGGGTGTGGCAGCGTGGAGAGCAGCGGTGCAGCGGTGTGGGTCTCTGGCTGCAGCGCAGCAGCTCCGGGACACTGCTGTGTGACTGGCCGGCGGTGAGTGCTCTGGGGCGGGGGCGGCCGGTCACAGCCCCCGCTGTACGTTGAAAACAGCAGTGATAACGGGCTTTCAGATCCGAGTCTCCAAACCAGAAACGTTTGTAACAGCACCGGAAAAACTCGCCAGATTTGTCGTTGGTCGCTTTTGTCAAAAAAAAGAGGGTTTGGAAAGTCGCCAGATTCAGCGAGAAAGTGGCAACACTGTAGCCGACAGCCGCACAGCGCTGCACGCTGTCCCCAGAGCAGCATTCAAGGAGAACGATTACTCAAACAAAACCCAGATTACACAGTTTATAAAAAAACATTATGTTTTGAGTTTAGTTTAAAACAGTTTTACATATCAGAGGACTACCATATTCACACACAGGGTACCTCAGAGTGTCTATTATCGTAATCTGTAAAAAAACGGTTTTGACGAGTTTACTCGTCAATGGTCGTGAACGTTCGGCAGGCTGTGACGAGTAAACTCGTCAATGGTCGCGAAAGAGTTAAAAAAAGAAAAATATACCGTCATTCCGACAATTTTTGCCTCCTATGGTCGGAATGACGGTATATTTTTCTTTTTTTAACTGTTTGATAGAAAATTAAGTTTTGCCATTTAGACAATTAGAGGCCTATGTCGTTGCTCCCCCCATTCAAGGCTCAAACATGTGGCCGAGTCTCTTTGATGTTTCTCTCTCTGACCATAGATGCTCTCTGATCTCTCACCTGGAAGCTCAGGATCTGATCTGGGTTTATCAACCAAGAGGTCAAAAGAGATTTTTCGAATCAGAGGAGAAGATGTTTACAGAGTTTAAAACATGTCAAGAACCTCACTTCAGTAGCTTATAGAGCCGTTTGAGCCTGGACTGAGTCACTGACCGACTCTGCAGCTCCTATAAGACCCTAATAATTACAGTTTCATAGGATTATATGTGATATCTGGCACACATTGCTGCAGCCAATCACAGTAAAGTAAAATAAAGTACAGAGTAACTCGTTATGTAACACTCATGACTGATTCTTGACCGAGGTCAGCGCTCATGATTTTTACAAAACTCTTAAATCCTGGTCTCTGCTCTCTCCATCGTCAGAGCTTTTAGAGCCGGGATGGATGTGGTCTATATATATGAAAGATGCATTAACACGTGTATGAAACATGTATGAGACACGTATGACACAGATGTGCATGTTATCAGCCGCCTCTCCAGCTCCTCATCAACAACTCTGTTTCCTCACCGGGGAAACACCCACAATGCACTGCTCCTCCATCAGCGGCCCTTTAGAGAGGAAGAAAAGGCTGGTTTCTCCTTCATCTCCCTCCACTCAACCACTCTGTTTTCCTCGGCTACGGAAGCCCAGACAGGACCTTTGTGTTCTCCACTGGTCACGTTAGAATTATCAATGGATTATGACATAACAAGCTTTGTTTTCCTTTTGTTTCCTTATTAGACAAATAATTAGTTTGTTTTTCTGCTCTCAAAAGCTGAAGCATACAGCAAGCAGTACATGCTGCATGAAAATGAGTTTTCAAATATTCAGATCATATTCAAACACAAATATAGAATTATTTTAGATTTGTTTTCTAATTTACTTACACATTTTGTCATGATCTGAATACTTATAATTATAATGACACTCAACACTGCGTATGGATATGCATATATTGTATACATGTACAACTAAAGAAATGTGAAGGTTTTTTTTAAACTGAAATCAAAAAGTGAACCTTTTCATATATTCTAGATTTTTCCCCGGTCATGCGTTTTCTTTAATGCATCTTGATCCCACGCCCATATTGACACACTTTTGTACATTATGTATTACGTTATGCACATTTATATATATTAAGCACTGATTTTTTTTCTATTTCTATTTTATTCTAGTCTTTCTATTTTTAGTATCTTATATATAACATTGGGTGTATAGCCTATAGTGTATATTTTATCTTATCTTATGTCCTCTATATTCAAATTGTTATGTCCTTGCTGCTACTTTGATGCTTAAATTTCCCTTGGGATCAATAAAGTATCTCTAAGTCGAAGTCATATTCCTTTTAAAAATGTGAATCAATATATTTAACTGTGTTTATATTCCTTTGTACAGTGTAAAGTGACCTGCTCCCACTCAGGTCCTCTATTTCTGTCTGTTGTGTCTCATGTTTGTGTCTCGTCTGTTTCTTTGCACTTTTCAACTGAAAGTTCTTTTGTGTTGTTGTTGTTGTTGTTGTTGTTGTTGTTGTTGTTGTTGACAGGTACTCGAGTGCAACGCTGCATCTGCAAACACACAACGTGACTCTGAGTCTGTGTTGGGTAGAAGAAGCAGAAGAGGAGGAGGAGGAAGAAGAGGAGGAAGAAGAGGTAAGAAGATGAAGAGGAGGAGGAGAAGGAGGAATAAGAGGATGAAGAGGAGGAGAAGGGGGAGGAATAGGAGGAGGAAGAAGAGGAGGAGGAGGAGGAAGAGGAGGAGGAGGAGAAGAAGGAGGAGAGAGGAGGAGGAGGAAGAATAGGAGGAGCAGGTATACAAGGAGGAAGAAGAGGAGGAGGAGATGCAGAAGGAGGAGGAGGAAGAGGAAGAATAGGAGGAGGAGGTATACAAGGAGGAAGAAGAGGAGGAGGAGATGCAGAAGGAGGAGGAGGAAGAGGAAGAAGAAGAGGAGGAGGAGGTATACAAGGAGGAAGAAGAGGAGGAGGAGATGCAGAAGGAGGAGGAGGAAGAGGAAGAAGAAGAGGAGGAGGAGGTATACAAGGAGGAGGAGATGCAGAAGGAGGAGGAGGAAGAGGAAGAAGAGGAGGAACATGAGCATGAATTAACCCTTCATCTTCCTCCTTCCTTGTTGGTGGTGGAGCGGCCATCTTTAAACACATCAGTGACAGAGTCTCCGAGCTGCTTTTACAGCTGTGCTCCTCTTCTTCCTCCTCCTCCTCTTCTTCCTCCTCCTCCTCCTCCTCCTCCTCCTCCTCCTCCTCCTCCTCCTCCTCTCCTGTCTTGAAGCTCTTGACTGACATGTTTTGTCGATCAGCAGTTTGCTGCTGCTGCTGCTGCTGCTGCTGCTGCTGCTGCTGCTGGGTCTCGACCTTTAATCAGCCTGTGAAGTGACTGGATGAATGTAAAACAGTTCACTCCATCATCCTGATGAGACTCACATCCCACAGTCACGCCGCACGCAGCACCATCATCATCATCGGTTTCATGCCTCAGCTGGATGGACGGCGGCTGCACCACACTGAGCCCAGGTTCACTCCCGTCTCCTTCCCTCAGGAAGCTGCTGCTGGTTTAAAGGGATAGTTCACCCAAAATTGAAATGTCCCTCATTATCTCCTCCTCCCCCTCATGTGGACTAAGGGCTGGGAGAAGTTTCAGAGTCCTCCGTGGCTTCTCTGAGTTACAGGGGGTCTCGGCGTAGCAGTGCATGTCCATATGACGGTTGCAAATGGATACCAACTGTCTTCGTAACAAAAAGACACACCAAAAAACATCCAGATACCTCCATGCTGCTCGGATGTAATGTCCGTCTTGTATTGAAGCCCTGAAATGAGAAATTGTCCCGAAAAAATTAAATAAGTCTATATTTCAAGCTTGTTTGTAGCAGAAGTTCCTCTTCCCAGTTCCTCCAAATTTGACGAACCGGGTGTGTCTTTTTGTTATGAAGACAGTTGGTATCCATTGGCAACCGTCATATGGACATGCACTGCTACGCCGAGACCCCCTGTAACTCAGAGAAGCCACGGAGGACTCTGAAACTTCTCCCAGCCCTTAGTCCACATGAGGGGGAGGAGGTAATGAGGGAAATTTCAATTTTGGGTGAACTATCCTTTTAATATTCACCTCAGTAACTCGGCTGAAAAACCACACACTGCAGAGACACAAGCTGCAAATCTGCATCTCCAAATAGACTTCTCTTATTTTTACCAATGCACCAACAAAAAAAAAAAAGAAGAGAAAAGAAAAGAGAAAAGGAGGAACAGAGCGAGCTACCTCAGCTGAAATATTGATTGAAGGAAACAATAAATGTGTTTTAGAACTTCAGTCTGGCTCCGGTTAAATAAAGCTGTCGGCTCCATGAAAAGGTCAGCGAGGGAGTTAAAAAAAAACTAAAAAAATAGACAAAAAAAACTCTGCTGTAGACCTCAGTCCTCCACATCGCACACTTTACCTCCCACACCACAGCAGTGTTGTGTTTCTCCACAGAACCATTACACAAACACTGAGTTATAGATCAAGGCCACTTCATTTATGGTCTGTGGTTTCACAGGGCAGCTCCTGTGATTTGGATCTTGCAGCCATATTGCAATTTCAATAATAGTTATTCAGATATATTCTGATATAATGACGACAATTTAAAAAAAACAATGGCTCAACACCCAAACAAAACAAAATATCTCAATACAGTTCAGCCCAACTGTCCCTGAAGGCAACGTGCATCAGCGGTTTTACATGAATTTCCCTCTAAAACAACTCTGTGTTGTGTTATTATCTCATAGCGTGGTGAATGTGCAGCTCACAACTTGTCCACCAGAGCGTTGTGGAGTTGTTGGATTGTGTATTTGATGAGTTTGATGAGGGAAACCAAGAAATCCCATAATGAGCCTCCGTAGCGTAGCTCTGAGCAGCTCACGGCTCTGCTCCGCCGTTCTAAAAACAGCTTGCACCGACAATTAAAGGTAACGAACCTACTGCTATGACTATAGGGATTATGGCAATGGGCTAATTTGACTAAATGTTGAACCAGGGCCGTTGTATAGCGGAGAAAGGTGATGATAACTCTAGGGGCCCAGCGCCCAGTGGGGCCCATAAAAAACCCCAGTAGTCTAATCTTGACTGATTTATTCTGCGTAAGACCCTGACTAATACTCATAGTACACTGTAAAAACTCAACATCTTTCCAAGAATATTTGTCTTATTTCTTGTCCAAATGTCTCATTTCTAGTCAAAACTAATCTCTTTCCACTTAAAATAAGACTCATTACCTAAAAATTAACTTGTTTTTAGATCATTTTCACTTAAATTCACAATAAATAGAAAAATCTGCCAGTGAAAGCAAATTTTGTGTTTGTAATAAGAAAGAAAAACTTGCTCCACTATCAGATTTTTTCTACTTATTCCAAGTGAAAATCTACTTGAAAGAAGTAAAAAGTGTCTAAAAACAAGCTGCTTTTAATATGATGTGTCTTATTTTAAGTAGAGTGAGATTTGTTTTGACTAGAAATAAGACAAATATTCTTGCTAAGATACTTGAGTTTTTGCAGTGTAATGCTGCATTAGCATCAAAACAAAGAAGGCTAAATAAAAAACGATAATACATGCGTAGTCTAAGAAAAAAAAAAGGAAAAGTTAGGGGGAGGGGCCCACTTTAGTATTCTTTAAGGGGGCCCAGAATTCCTAGCAACGGCCCTGTGTTGAACTATCCCTTTAAGACGCTGATTTAAAAGAAAAACCTCCACTGACCTCGTCGACGTTCTCAAAGGCGTTGATGACGTCGTAGGGCAGACAGGACAGCAGGTCGATGACGAACCAGGTCTTGACGTAGTTCATGCGGATGAGCTTGGGGTCGGAGATGACCTCGCCGGCCGGGCCCACGAAGGTGGTGTGGAAGTTGAGGACGATGTCGACCAGGAAGATGACGTCCACGATGCTGTCCACCACCAGCCAGGTCACGTTGTTCTGCTTGGTCTTGAAGGACACGTTGTAGGGCACCATGATGGCGGTGTAGAAGGTGAGGATGAGGATCACCCAGTCCCACGTGGTCTTGAACAGGCAGTAGTGCAGGATGATGTGCGGCGGCGTCTTCGGGGTTTCCTGTTTGTACTGAGGCAGGATGTCGGAGCCCAGCTGGAGGACCTGGGACAACACCGGGAAAACATTTCATCAGTTATCAGTTATCATGTCTGAGATGAAGAGCTGCTCCAAAAGCTGACTACAACTAAGTGTCAAATAAACGTGGGATTCTTGTCAGAAGGATGATGGCTGGAGTCACAAACTGCTGTTAATCCGTGCATTTATTTACAGTGAACAAACAAACAAACAAACAAACAAACAAAAATGTCTCTTAGAAAATAAAGAGCTAAATTAGTTTTTAAAGGCTTTAAAAAAAAAAATTCTTGGTTTGAATTCTATAAAGTGGGTCGCGACTTAATGACCATGGGAAAATGTGGGTTCCAGAGTGAGACTAGTTGAGAACCCCTGGTTTAAATTACTCTACACAATAGGGGTGGGAGAAAAAATCGATTCACATAAGTATCGCAATATTTTTTTTTAGATTTTTAAATTGATTTTTTTTTTTTTTTAGAATTTTTTTTCAAAAATCTTTTTTTTTCTGTTTTTGAATTTCTTTTTTGATTTTTTTTTTTTCAAAAATCTTTTTTTTTTTTTAGAATTTTTTTATAGATTTTTTTTTTTTTTTAATATTGCAATGTGCATTTGTTCGCCTTTTTTTTTTTACATACCGTACACAGAATCCAAGTTTTGAAAAGGGTTGAAGTTCACTTTATAATGGAGTACCGTATTTTAATTTCTAGGCTCCTACAGTGTTTGTGTGCAGATAAATGTTAAAATGTAGCAGTTAAGGAGGTGTCGCGTGGCGTAGTGGTTAGAGCGGGCACCCCATGTATAGAGGCACAGTCCTCGCTGCAGTCGGCCCTGATTCGAGTCCCGCGTCGGGCTCCATTTACTGCATGTCATCCCCCTCTGCCTCCCAGTTTCCTGTCTGTCTCAACTGTACTATCCAAAAAAAATATACTTAAAAAAAAATGCAGCAGTTAACCTCAGTCTATATCTCATTCTGTCAGAAAGGTTTCAGAAGCCTGTTTTTTCTAGACTCTTTTATTTTTGCCTCTTTTATGCAGTCCAGGCTTTTGAAAAGAGAGTAAACATATATATTGCCGCTGAATAAATCTTAAAAACTGACTTACGTGTGATGTGTATTTCTGGGGGAAATATGGTTCCTGTAATAGTCTGTAGACAATCATAATCATTCAACTGTTTCACTGATGTTAAAAATGCAGACTAAAAATCCAGAAAATCGGCTATATCGTAGAATCGCAATTTAAATCGAATCGGCATCCAAAAAATCGTAGAGGAATGGAACCGGAAGTATATTACACAGGGTAATTGAGAGCAAACAGATTATTTATATCATGTATTACTTTATGGATAAGTCGTGGGAGCGAATCAGTTTTACTTCTTCTCACTCCTATCCGAGTATGCAACTTGTTCATTGTTTTGTATATTTTGTGTGCCATGTTTTTATGGCACGTCCTTTTTTTAATTTTATACATTTGTGTTACATACTTCGAAATAAAAACACACTTTACTACAATTCACAATTAATCTTTTTTGAAATAAAAATGGAAAAACAAAAAGCAGCATCATCAATCTTGAAGAAATTATGTACTGTAATGTAATAATGTTAATGCAGTATTTCATGTTTTCTTTGTTGAATTGTTGGTTTAGCGTGTTAGCATGCTAACTGTTGGTTTAGTGTAGTGTGTTAGCATGCTGACAAGAGGGGAATGTCGTTATCTCTGCAGGGATCTGTACAAACTTAGGAGTTGGACAAATGAAATGTATCATACAACGATGACACCGGAGGAAATGTCATTGGGTTTTTTTTTACTGTCTCTCTGCTTTTAATTATGGATTTAAAATGACAAAGCTAAAAGTAGATAAATGAGCTCACAGCTTCTGGCAACGTGCACAAAGAACATATTCTCTGCCTTGTGGCTGAATTCACAGACAAGTCACTGTAAAATAACATGTTTGAATCCTAACACAGTGTACAAACAGCATCACCCCAGTGGATCGCCCCAATAATGAACTAATTCATTAGTGCAAACACTAATTATCTCTCTGTGGTTAATGGAAAGATTAGTCACAGCTCATTACAGCTGAAGAACTTATCAGCAGCATGAGGCCTGACAGCAGCCGCGCGCGTTTCTGTCGTTAACGCATCTTATTTTTCATCATGTCAACTGTAAGACAACAGTTAGTTTGATAAAACATGAGGATTCTCTGGATTTATTTATACACCGGGATGTTTTTAATACACAGAGGAAAATACAATCAGCCAAAAACACACAGATGAGAATGAAATAAATAAATGAATGAGCTCGTTATCATCCCTTTTGCCCTGAAGTTGTAAACTGACATCGTTCTTTTCTTCTGAAAAGTGGGTCAAAACGACACAGTGTGAAGATCTGCCAGCCCAGCAGAGAGCAGTGTCACCGTGGAGACAGAACCAGAACCAGAACCAGACAGAACCAGAACCAGACACCTCGTCCTCTGCTGCTGTGAGACGATGTGATGTGGATCAGTGGAGAAGAACTGAACACAAGTCAATAAACTAAATAAAGACAAACTCTCTCCACAACATGATGCTGCCTCCTCATTAATATTCATGAGAACATCTCTTCAACTTCATCCGATTTCTAAAAAACATCTGTTCGATATAAATGACAGTTATCACATTTATTATAGTATAGTTTCCTATCACAGGGTTTCTCCTCAGACTGATGCATGAGTCCAACGAGGACAACAAACATACAAACTGACTGACAATAATCAATACTGAAAACAAACCGCAAAAAATGTGAGCAAACCCTCAGCAGCAGGTGGAGACGTCTTTAAAATAAAACAACTTAAGGAACATTTATCATGTTTTTTTTTCTTTCTCTGTTTTCTGAGTGTTTGTTGTGGTTGAAAGAATTGACCCCATAGGTTAGCGTTGTGGGTATCGCTAGCGCCGGGTAGCCATGGTAACGTTTTTTGCTCCGCCCAACACTGGGTGGACATTAGGACAACGATTTAGGGGTCAAAAATGACCGGAATTCTCCTTTAAGTTACATAAAACTATTGTAGACCTCTGGATCTTGGTTAAATACCTGGATCTCCACACCAGATAGTTGGACCAGTCCCAGCCTGGTCAGATGCTACATGAACTGATGAAGCCTCTTGGATGAGAGGTGAAACGTCTTCCTAGACAAATAACTAAGTCCAGTTGCTTTCCATTTAACCTCCTTTGAAATACTATGACCTGGGCAAATGAGAATATGCACAGGCTTTGGAGCTTGTAGTTCACAGTCATCTATGACTCCTGAACCTCAAAGGAGTGAAAGCTAAAATGTTTTGAAGTTCCTCAGACCTGTGATGAGCCAGGATGAGTGAGGAGAGCTCAGGGAGTAAACAACAGAACCAACGTTCAATTTCAATAAGAGTGTGTTTGCCTTGCTGCCATCAGTAAACAACAGGAAACACTTCCATCCATCAGCCCGTCTCAACGCTCTGCTCTGCCAAAACGACAGGAAGATGTCAGAGGCTTTTTGTCTCGCATCAATCTAAAGTTCCTCTTCTCTCACACAACAAACAACAATATTCCGCTCAGCCCGTGTTGTTCCTTTAGATCAATTCTGTCTTGTGTCGTTCTGTATCAAACACCAGTTGTATTTATTTCCCATTGAAAAGTCATTTATAATCCATCCAGTTCAGGCCTGTGTGACTGCTGGAGGCTGCAGTGGATGTATCACAGGTGAGGCAGGTTACAGGGACGTCTTGGTTCTAACTCGGTCTCAAGAACAACTGGACAAGACCAAATGGTCAAAAACAACCTGATGAAACAAAATGGACAAAACCAACTGGACAAAACCAGTAGGAGGAGATCAACTGGAAAAGACTAACTGGACGAAACCAACCTCATGAGACAAACCGCATTGAACCAAATGAACGACGATGCCAAATGGACGAAACCAAATGGACGAAACCAAATGGACGATGCCAAATGGATGATACCAAATGGACGATGCCAAATGGACGAAACCAAATGGACGAAACCAAATGGACGATGCCAAATGGATGATACCAAATGGACGATGCCAAATGGATGATACCAAATGGACGATACCAAATGGACGATGCCAAATGGACGATGCCAAATGGACGAAACCAAATGGACGATGCCAAATGGATGATACCAAATGGACGAAGCCAAATGGACGAAGCCAAATGGACGAAACCAAATGGACGATACCAAATGGACAATACCAAATGGACGAAACCAACTGGACTAAGACAAACTGGATGACCCAAGCTGTACAAACCACAAACCACATTCCCAGTTGGACCAGGTCCAACACCGACTGTCAGAACCTTCATTAGACCCGTTGAGTCTCACCTGGTGTTTCTAATGAGCCGGCGCTGAGTGTGTGTGTCGTTAACGTTAATGTCCCTGTTGGGAGACATAACAGACTCAGCCTGAATCCAACACAGCACAGTCTGTCAAACCTGCTCCCTGCTGCAGTGCAAAGTGTGAGAGCTGATGACTTGACTAGATTCTACTGCTGTGTTTCTAATGTTTGGAAATGAGAACTAACTATCAGAAAGGTTTCCCTGGTTCCCTTCTTCACCTTGTGGATAAACACACAGTCGACGTAGACTGTTTTGGTTTTTGCTTTCAATCGCCAAGAAATGTATTGGTAAAGCAGACAAGAACGACCCACAGGACCCTTCTGGTTGCTGGAGAAAAGTCCCTGAATCTAAATGCACCTTATGGTTTTGTCCAACTGTATGAGACGAACTGGACGAGACCAAGTGGTACGTGAAGCTGTGAAGCCCAAAATACATCAAAATGCTGAAGAAATCTGTAACACTTTCATGATCTGAAGCCTCCCTATGGGTCAATGATCACCCAAAGACATTGACATGGATCAACTAATTCTCTGTGGACCTTAAAACCACCGTTCAAAGGCTCAACAGTACATAGTGGAACAGTAGAGTGTCTGAGACAGTTTGACTAGAAGCTGATAGGACTTCAGTCAGTGAGATGATGTTACCTCTGCCAGTCGCGAGTGCTTGTGGACATTCTCTCCTTTGTGGACGGTGGGAGCGAGCTGCTGAAGAACTCCTCGACTGCTCGTCAACGCACGAGTCAGACGGGCAAATTTACCCCAACCTGCCAACGAGACAGAAAACAACCAGACATCAGCAGCGAACAGGACTGAATCATGTTTAGAGTTCCTGGATCCACCTCTTTGACCCGGTTTGACCCGGTTTGACCCGGTCCGTGACCCCTCCCTCCACCCAGTTTGGTGCAAAATAACAAACCAACAGACCTTAGTGATAGTTCAACATTTAGTCAAACTGGCCCATTGCCATAATCCCTATAGTCATAGCAGTAGGTTCGTTACCTTTAATTGTCGGTGCAAGCTATTTTTAGAGCGGCGGAGCAGAGCCATGAGCTGCTCAGAGCTACGCTACGGAGGCTCATGGGATTTCTTGGTTTCCATCATCAAACTCATCAAATACACAATCCAACAACTCCACAACGCTCTGGTGGACAAGTTGTGAGCTGCACATTCACCACGCTATGAGATAATAACACAACGTTACCACACAGAGTTGTTTTAGAGGGAAATTCATGTAAAACCACTGATGCGCGTTGCCTTCAGGGACAGTTTTTCATCAAGCAGTCTCTGTATTTCCCTCTAAAACAACTAGGTGTTGGTAGGTGTTGGATATTGACATATACTCATATATTCATATACATCAGGGGTGGGCAATTATTTTTTCCAGAGGGCCACACTGACTCTGATAAAGTGGGTGAAGGGCCACACAATTCGAAATCGAATTGAAACATTAAATATTTATTGCCGAATTATATTAAACTACATACAGTATATTTGGTGGACATATTGCTTTACAACAGGCTATTTGACAGACCACAATCGATGTAATCGCATTTTCAACTTATATCCAGCACAGATCACTGAAGAAACATACTGTATTATGATATAAATATGGGATTGTTTTACTATCATCAAAACTTACTGAGCATTAAGTAAATGACTAGAACGTTACCAGACAGAGTTGTTTTAGAGGGAAATTCATGCAAAACCGCTGATGCACGTTGCCTTCAGGGACAGTTTTTCATCAACAGTCTCTGTATTTCCCTCTAAAACAACTCTGTGTGGTAACGTTGTGTTATTATCTCATAGCGTGGTGAATGTGCAGCTCACAACTTGTCCACCAGAGCGTTGTGGAGTTGTTGGATTGTGTATTTGATGAGTTTGATGGGGGAAACCAAGAAATCCCATGAGCCTCCGTAGCGTAGCTCTGAGCAGCTCACGGCTCTGCTCCGCCGTTCTAAAAACAGCTTGCACCGACAATTGAAGGTAACAAACCTACTGCTATGACTATAGGGGTTATGGTAATGGGCCAATTTGACTAAATGTTGAACTATCCCTTTAAATCTTCAGTAATCATTCGTATTCCGTCAAAGAGTGGGTATGAGGTGAGTCCAGACTATCAGGATGCCACCCACCTTTTGAAGAGTCGTCCTCGATTGGCTGCTTGAAGGCGGTGATGTCACTGAAGGTGCAGAGGAACAGGACGACTTTGTCCTGCTCGTTCCTGATGGGGGCGATCTTCACAAAGAACCAGACCGGCATCCCTACGGCGCCAAGACACAGGAAGTCAGTAGATTATTATAATACACTGCAAAAACTCAAAATCTTTCAAGAATATTTGTCTTATTTCTTGTCAAAATGTCTAATTTATAGTCAAAACTAATCTCTTTCCACTTAAAATAAGACTCATCACCTAAAAATTAACTTGTTTTTAGATCATTTTCATTTGTTTCAAACGTATTTTCACTTGAAATAAGTAGAAAAATCTGCCAGTGAAAGCAAGTTTTTTGTGTTTGTAATAAGAAAGAAAAACTTGCTCCACTATCAGATTTTTCTACTTATTCCAAGTGAAAATATACTTGAAAGAAGTAAAAAGTGTCTAAAAACAAGCTGCTTTTTAATGTGATGAGTCTTATTTTAGGTAGAATGAGATTTGTTTTGACTAGAAATAAGACAAATATTCTTGGTAAGATGTTTTTTGCAGTGTATTTAATTATCATTTCAATGGCTCTGTGTTTTTTTCTTTTGTGCCGTCTTATTTCAACTTTCCGTTCCTGTTTGTTTCTGTGGTGTTGAAAGGAATTCACTTATTGCCCATTTGTTACAAATAAAGTTAGTTTCAATAAATAACTCTCTCACATCTGTCCTTGACCTTGTGATGTTTTCCACCAGCGTCGAGGGGGAGTCGGTCAGAGAGGAGGTTATTTAGATTTTTTTCAGCAAATGTCGAGAGTTTAAGTTTGTGAGGTCGGTGTCCAGAGACGAATCAACAGGTTCGGTTTAAATATGAGTCACAGCTTCATATCGACCTTCTATTTTTACTGCTGCTGACCTGGATACATGTCTGATTCTCTGCATGTAGAAAAGATAAATAAGCTAATGAGTGAAACTGCTGATTCATTAAGCGGAGCGGTCGGTCACTTCTCTCCGCCGACCGTCTCTGCTGCCAAATTTGCGGAGCTCAAACGGCTGAGAGGCCGCCGACTGTCACCCTGGCATGTCCCAGTTTAGGACCTAAAACTGGGTCTCCGGGTCTTGAGATCCTTGGGCTTCTGGGATTCTGGGGATTCAGGTCAGATGAAACACCTTGACGAGTAGCTACACACAGGACAGAAAGACAGAAAGCTACGCGGCCTCGTCCACACACGAAGCACTCACGGTTTTTCTTGTACATGAGAATCTCGAAGGAGTTCATCTCGTAGTTCTCGAAGGTCAGACGGACCTTCTCGCTCGTCTCTTTGTCCGTCAGCTCTCCGTACATGAAGCTGAGGAGAAAACACATCATCACGTAAAGGGATAGTTCAACATTTTGGCAAGTTGGCCCCATTGCCATAATCCCTGTAGTCATAGCAGTAGGTTCGTTACCTTTAATTGTCGGTGCAAGCTGTGTTTAGAACGGTGGAGCAGAGCCGTGAGCTGCTCAGAGCTACGCTACGGAGGCTCATGGTATTTCTTGGTTTCCCTCATCAAACTCATCAAATACACAATCCAACAACTCCACAACGCTCTGGTGGACAAGTTGTGAGCTGCACATTCACCACGCTATGAGATAATAACACAACGTTACCACACAGAGTTGTTTTAGAGGGAAATACAGAGACTGTTGATGAAAAACTGTCCCTGAAGGCAACGTGGATCAGTGGTTTTACATGAATTTCCCTCTAAAACAACTCTGTGTGGTAACGTTGTGTTATTATCTCATAGCGTGGTGAATGTGCAGGTCACAACTTGTCCACCAGAGCGTTGTGGAGTTGTTGGATTGTGTATTTGATGAGTTTGATGAGGGAAACCAAGAAATCCCATGAGCCTCCTCTAAAAATAGCTTGCACCGACAATTACCTACTGCTATGACTATAGGGATTATGGCAATGGGCCAATTTGACAAAATGTTGAACTATCCCTTTAAAGGATACAGAGCTAGGTGTTTGTGTTGTTGTTGCTATGGTACCTGCAGGTGCTGCTCTTCTGCATGACCTCGGCTCGGTGGTAGCCGGCCAGTTTGCAGAAGCCATCGTTGCTGTAGACGATCGGCCAGTCAACGATCTGTGCGTTGCCCAGAACAAAGTTGGTGTCTGAACACACAAACAAGTAGGTTAGAAACACACACACATCATATAACAACCATGTTTCCAATTATTCTCTAGTCAGTTAATGAAATGAATTGCAAAATGTTCATCTAAACCCATCGTGGAGCAGGTTATTGGTACTGACCAATTACAGCTCACTTCCACAAACAGCTAAAGGCCAATCACAGCAAACACAAACACACCAGGCCACAGCAGCACAGGGAGGTTGGACCAATCAGGACTGGGTTAAAGCTCCTCACACCGGCCGCCAGGACTTCCTGTGACTTTGTGATGTCACAACAAAGCAGTCACCAAGCCCCGCCCACCCAGACCCACCATCCACCCAACAATTGACCAGCAGATAGACACCATCCTTTCCACTGTGCGTGCAGTAACAAGGGAGATAGAGCCGTATCGCCGTAATTAGCTTAGCTCAAACGCTGGAAGTGTATAGGTAGTGTTAGCCTGCCTCCACCTAAAGTAGCTAATTAGCTTAGCTCAAACAGTGGAAGTGTATAGGTAGTGTTAGCCTGCCTCCACCTACAGTAAAGTCGCTAATTAGCTTAGCTCAAACGCTGGAAGTGTATGGGTAGTGTTAGCCTGCCTCCACCTAAAGTCATCAGAGAAACTCTTCAGCAACTCTAAAGGGAAACCGGCGGGCCGATCTTGGTCTCAAAGCTGACAAAACTCTCCGGTAAGGCATCTTGAGCGGTCAAATGCTGCTAACGGGACGAGATCGGTCAAAACGGAGGGTTCAAGCAAAGACGCTTTATTTTGGTTCAAGCTAGCTACATCGAGGGTAGGTTAGCTTCCTATTTCAAAGTAAAAGCACAAATTCTATCGTCATGGTTTTCTGTATGTAAAGGGCAACGGGTGTTTTATTTTGTGAAAGTAACTGGAAGTGCGTTGGTCACAACGGCTAGCTTGAGTAGCGCCAAATTTGTCCCAACAAAATTGTAAACAGCTGGTATTTAGACAAATTAACGACACACTGCTGATCTAAACGGCTACTTTCTCACCTAAACATGTTTGAAATGTGGATAAAGTGATATATTTACAGAGTTTAGAGCTAAAATGAAACCAGCTTCTGACTCGGGTAGGAGGCAGGCTAACACTACCCATACACTTCCAGTGTTTGAGCTAAGCTAATTAGTGACTTTAGGTGGAGGTAGGTTAACACTACCTATACACTTCCAGCGTTTGAGCTAAGCTAATTAGCGACTTTAGGTGGAGGCAGGCTAACACTACCCATACACTTCCAGTGTTTGAGCTAAGCTAATTACAGCGATACGGCTCTATCTCCCTTGTTACTGCACGCACAGTGGAAAGGATGGTGTCTATCTGCTGGTCATGGACTCGGGAGTGAGGCAAGACACACAAAAAAAAATGTTTGCGTAACCCTTTAAGGATTTAGTTTCTCTGAGTGTTTTATTCTGAAATCTGTTCTATTTTTTTATTGGATCACTGAAAGACCAGTCAGCCAATCGCCTCTCTTCTGAACCCAGTGATGAAGTGTAAGTGCATTTACACATTTCAAGTGTGGTGAAGTGTCGTTGTCACGCAGCTGGGATGGATGTCTTGTCTTCACACGCTGGCCGACACAAGTGTTTCCTGTGCAGCGCTGACATTAATGTTTAGTTCTACCATGATAACACAAAGCCTGAGGTACGACTTCCTGCATGTTTCACTCTGCTAATTCTTTTTTTTTCTTTTTCAAACAAAAGCCTCCTACGCTGGATCGCCACAGAGGAGGAGGAGGAGGAGGAGGAGGAAGAGGAGCATGGCGTGCAGCCGCAGTGCAGCCTGCAGGCTTTAACATGCACCAAAAAAAACCTCAGAGGACTTTGACTACACGACTGCTCCGATGCAGAAACTAAACACATGACGGGACCAAACGTCACGCAGCAGCAGCGCGGAGCAGACGGAGATTTGTTTTGAAAGGAAGCAACACTACACTAACACTATGACACAGTCACAACACAAACACAAACACACGTCAGTCAAAAGCTCAATGAATCGTCAATATCTGATGTTGATATTGATCTAATTGCATTGATTATCAGTCATAGTGAGTGAAAATAACAATATTTAACATAATGAAACACTGTTGGGATAATGAAATGTCTTTGTAGCTGTTTTACAACTTCATTTCATTTCATTTTCGATTTATTTCATTCATGGTATGTAGGCTACATTCTCACATAGTTGCACATATACATAGTGTACACATTGTCACCATGAATGAAAAGGAGCAGGATGAAGAAAACTTATAATACCTGCCCCTCTCTGTTGTTATAGTTACATTGGCTTACTTCAACACCAGTATTATTCTCTGTTTCAAAATATTAAAGATGATGAAACATAGTAATGACAAAAAAACAAACAAAATAACGGTAGACACCACTCGTCTATCTATCTTTTTCTTTTTTTCCCTTCTTTTTCTCTTTCTCCTTCTTCTTTTTTGTAGATACTTATCTTTTCTTTTTTAAACATTTTCTTAAACTGAGACATACTTGTACAACTTTTCAGTTCCTTGCTTTGTGAATGCCATACTTTTACACCTGCAACAGAAATACACATTTGTTTTAAGCTTAGCCTTGCAAAATGAATGTTTAAAATCAAGCTTCAGTCTGTTTTATCCTCTTCCTCCAATTTAAACAAGCTTTGTAAATGTTCAGGTAATGATCTGTTCTTTGCTTTAAACATTATTTTTAGGGTCTGTAATTCTATTATATCGTCCATTTTCAACAAACCTGCAGAAATAAAAAAAAATCTATTTGAGGGATCTCTGTTACCTGCCTTGTGGATAACTCTTACTGCTCTTTTCTCATACCATAGTGTGTTTGTTCAAATGTGTGTACTTTTTTATATAATCCAACCTCATTACAGCGTTCATGTTAAAACAGCTTCACAGTAATTGGGATAATTCCTGCCGATCTCTGTGACCCCCCATGACCTTCCCTCTAGCGCCCCCTGTAGGACATGTGGAGGGAGACTCAGATCGCTTTCATCCTCTGTGATTTAATTAACGGGGGTGAATCAGACTCAACGGCAGAACTGGTAATTAATTGTTGAGCTGCAGGTTGTCGGTACAGTGAATTAACCAACATCCATGACGCTGCTGTGTGTGTGTGTGTGTGTGTGTGTGTGTGTCTGTGTGTGTGTTTAGGATATGGGCACATGCTGTATGTGCAGCTGTCATGTGAAAACCCTGTCTGTTTACTTTCTTTTTTTTTCTTTTTTTTAAAGGTCCAGACCAAATACAAACCTGGAAGTGGAGCCACGCTAATAAAACCACGACTTCTTTTAACAAGACTTTTTTTTAAATTAACACTAAACTAAATTTGAGACCTGAACATGATCTGTAAAAGTGGGTTTGGTAAAAACGTTTTCACTGAGATAAAGTAAAGTTAAGAAAAAGTGTTAAAGGGTTATTATACAGTAGTATAAAGGTAGATGTTTGTGTTAAACCTCCTTCAAAATAAAGGTAGATGTTTGTGTTAAAGCTCCTTCAGAATAAAGGTAGACGTTTGTATTAAAGCTCCATACAGTATAAAGGTAGATGTTTGTATTAAAGCTCCTTCAAAATAAAGGTAGATGTTTGTGTTAAAGCTCCTTCAGAATAAAGGTAGACGTTTGTATTAAAGCTCCATACAGTATAAAGGTAGATGTTTGTATTAAAGCTCCTTCAAAATAAAGGTAGATGTTTGTGTTAAAGCTCCATACAGTATAAAGGTAGATGTTTGTATTAAAGCTCCTTCAAAATAAAGGTAGATGTTTGTGTTAAAGCTCCTTCAAAATAAAGGTAGATGTTTGTATTAAAGCTCCATACAGTATAAAGGTAGATGTTTGTGTTAAAGCTCCATACAGTATAAAGGTAGATGTTTGTGTTAAAGCTCCTTCAAAATAAAGGTAGATGTTTGTGTTAAAGCTCCATACAGTATAAAGGTAGATGTTTGTGTTAAAGCTCCATACAGTATAAAGGTAGATGTTTGTGTTAAAGCTCCATACGGTATAAAGGTAGACGTTTGTATTAAAGCTCCATACAGTATAAAGGTAGATGTTTGTATTAAAGCTCCTTCAAAATAAAGGTAGATGTTTGTGTTAAAGCTCCATACAGTATAAAGGTAGATGTTTGTGTTAAAGCTCCATACAGTATAAAGGTAGATGTTTGTGTTAAAGCTCCATACAGTATAAAGGTAGATGTTTGTGTTAAAGCTCCATACAGTATAAAGGTAGATGTCCATGTGTAGTGTGATTATAAAGCAGCTCTAGGTTCTATATTAATACTGTGAAAGTATCAGAGAAATGCACACAGCCTGTATTCAGAAACTGAGCCTTTAAACCAGCCGTCAGGACTTCCTGTCACTTTGTGATGTCACAACTAAGCAGTCACCCAAAGCCCCGCCCACCAGCATCCGACAACTTGCAGGATGTGGTTTCTCTGAGTGTTTTATTTTGAAATCTGCTCTGTTTTTTTATTGGATCACTTTAGAAAACAGTCGGCCAATCAGAAGAGAGACTCAGAGCCTCCTCCTCTCTTCTGATTGGCTGACACAGACCTTTTATCACTAGAGCTCCAGAGAGAAGCTGAGAAAAGAGATGGAAAACTACACTGGAATGGTTTTTAGATCTCCTCATGGATCAACCCTTTCAAAATAAAAGCACAGCAGCAGCAGAAGGAGAAAACATGGAGCTTTATGACTGGTGTCAGAGAGGAGTTAATTCAACTTTATGGTCATTTTGAGGCTGTAAAATCACGTTTCATTATTATTACACAGTAGCTGAACATTAAAAGCTTCACATACACATGGAGCATTGACTTGTATTAGAACAAACTCTCTTTCCGTTTGGTTTATTATGGCCTGAACGTAAATTTTAATAACATAAAATCTGACTCTGGACTCTGTAAATCTTACACACACA
Source organism: Trachurus japonicus (assembly GCF_045865225.1). Classification (NCBI taxonomy): domain Eukaryota; kingdom Metazoa; phylum Chordata; class Actinopteri; order Carangiformes; family Carangidae; genus Trachurus; species Trachurus japonicus. The sequence goes on from NC_140907.1 coordinate 39,956,745, forward strand.
CAAAAAAAAACTTGGTCGCAACCCAAAAAAATGAATAAATTCAAGGCAGTAAAATGATAAAATGACCATTTGGCTTCATGAACCCCTCAGACACTGGAAGAGAAATAAGAAGCTACAAATAGAGGGAGGGAAGTAGACACAACAACAGCGAGGGTTAAATAAACACACAAACTACTTGGACTGGGGCACATGTACACAACAGTACGTGGAAACGCTGGTCTGTACCTGTCTGTCTATGTGATAATGTCCAAACTGAAAAAAGGTGAAAAGAAAAGTGGTTAAAGGAGCAGAGCAGAGGCAGCCGATGACTTCACGTTTCACAGAGCTGGAGCTGAAAAGTCCCTTACTCACTGTTGTCGTCCCTCTAGAGCCATTAAAACTAATGCTACTGTCAATTTACGACTCAGTTTTAAGACTTTGGCTAATCATGTCGCACTGGGGCAAGAAACCAAACTCTGTTCACCTGCACTGAAATAAAAAACTAAACTAAACAAAACAAAATGACAGCAGTGTCGCCTGTTAAAAAAACGACAAAAACAGAATCCAACCCAACATCTGCAGTAGTGAGACCGACCAATGGCCTCGCAGGTTCACTCGGAGCTACAACTCCACATTTTACAGACAATAAAGAGAGAGTGTAGTTCTATAAGCCTTAAAGGACAATTCCGGGCAAATTCAACTGGGGGCTGTATGTTCCTAACATTTCAGGTCTAAAAGAAGGAATCTGAAGATTTTCAGTTTAATGTCTCCTGTTTTGCGGTAGTTGTGTCTGTCCCCGCGTCGCCACGGCAGCGATGAATGGGAGCGGATTGAAGTTCTGCTGCTTAGGCTGTTTCCATCCCTCAAAGCCACAGACAGCGTCAGATGGAGACTCAAACATGCAGCCAGAAGTTTATTTACTTCAACAAGCCGACATGTTTGTAAAACTAGATCTAATTCAAAGTCTGGCGGAGTCGAGACCCAAGTTGACGCTCGGTGTGTTCAGGTGCAGTGGGAAGCTCCCGTTTGTGTCATAAACACAGGAATATCAACTCTTTACTTGCTTCAAGTAAATAAACTTCTCGGCGCATGTTTGAGTCTCCACCTGACGCTGTCTGTGGAAAAAAATGTACACTTGAAACAAGTCCAGAGTTGATATTCCTGTGTTTCTGACTCAAACGGGAGCTTCCCACTGCACCTGAACACACCGAGCGTCAACTTGGGTCTCGACTCCGCCAGACTTTGAATTAGATCTAGTTTTACAAACATGTCGGCTTGTTGAAGTAAATAAACTTCTGGCTGCATGTTTGAGTCTCCATCTGACGCTGTCTGTGGCTTTGAGGGATGGAAACAGCCTAAGCAGCAGAACTTCAATCCACTCCCATTCATTGCTGCCGTGGCGATGCAGGGGACAGATGTTGTAGATTTGCGACCCGACTCATTAGCATCAATTCTCGGCCGAAGTTTGGCAAAAAAAAAATTATTCTTATATTTTCTTATAATTATAGTAAGTAACTATTCTTACTCTTACTTAAAACAGTGAGAATAGAACGATTTGATAGTATTGTACTTTACCAGAATATTGTATTTTCCCAAGATTTGTGTAAAATTAATTAAAAGCGTGTCCCAAGCCGGTTCAGTTCGGTTCAGTTCAAGCAAATAAAAGCCTGGGCTTCTTTTAGAGGATTTACGGTCAATAAATTAATTAATTAATTAAATCAAATTGTTCTATGTTTCAAGTAATTTACACAATCAATGTCCTATTTTTCCTTCACAGGTGAACTGTTATGCTTCAGCTATTATTAATCCTCACTATTAACACATCTGATAGTGTTTATTGATTGGTCAGTGTGTTAAACTTCGGAAAAGAGAGTAAAATACAAAATAATTAACATATTGTGTCTGACTTTTTTCTGACCAACCAACAATCCAAAATCCCAAACTATTGAATCCATTTGCACAATAACAAGATAATAACAATCTGAGTCGTTTTATTAACCTTTTTTCTTAAAAAAATGAATCATTGACAACATTTTTTTTTTAAATTCCAATTAATCAAGACAGGAAAAAAATCTGAGGATAAATTGTATTATTTCCACTAGTTAGCACAGATTATTTTATTTAAAATCGGTTTATTGGTCAGTGTCTAAAGGTAGTCCTACGGAAATGAACATTATTTGTCCGTTTAGCCCCGAAAATCCCCAAATATTGATTTAATACTAAAATATTAACGTCTGAAATTGCTAGCAAGAATTTTGAACGTTTTAAACATCTTTCTGTTTCCAGTAATCAAGGTCGTATGTTTACCTCCTTGTCCTTAGCTTCTTCAAACATCTAAACTGCGTAACTTCACAAAATAGTGACGAATTATTCCTTTAAACCCTTAGTAACATGTTCTGATCGATCTTCTTGAACCAACAAAATCAAAAAACCCGAAAAACATGGAGTTGATTTTGGAAAATATTCACAACAGAGAGCAGGTTTTAGTATGTCCACTTAAAGGGATAGTTCACCCCAAAATTGAAATGTCCCTCATTATTATCTCCTCCCCCTCATGTGGACTAAGGGCTGGGAGAAGTTTCAGAGTCCTCCGTGGCTTCTCTGAGTTACAGGGGGTCTCGGCGTAGCAGTGCATGTCCATATAACGGTTGCTAATGGATACCAACTGTCTTCGTAACAAAAAGACACACCAAAAAACATCCAAATACCTCCATACTGCTCGTATGGCAAGGCAAGGCAGTTTTATTAGTATAGCCCGTTTTTTTTTACCACCAGTTTGTCTCAAAGGGCTTTACATCCCATCATAACAACATCCTCTGTCCTTAGACCTTCACATCCACTGAGGAAAAACTCCATGGAAAACCCTTTTAACAGGGAAAACCAGGAGAAAGCTCAGGGTGAGCAACAGAGGAGGGATCATCACCCAGGACGGACAGACGGGACAGAGATGTTGTTACGTATGTAATGTCCGTCTTGTATTGAAGCCCCGAAATGCAAAATTGTCCCGAAAAAAATTAAATAAGTCTATATTTCAAGCTTGTTGTGTAGCGGAAGCTTCTCTTGAAATATAGACTTATTTAATTTTTTTCGGGACAATTTCTCATGTTGGGGCTTCAATACAAGAGGGACATTACATACGAGCAGCATGGAGGTATTTGGATGTTTTTTGGTGTGTCTTTTTGTTACGAAGACAGTTGGTATCCATTTGCAACCGTTATATGGACATGCACTGCTACGCCGAGACCCCCTGTAACTCAGAGAAGCCACGGAGGACTCTGAAACTTCTCCCAGCCCTTAGTCCACATGAGGGGGAGGAGATAATAGATAATAGATAATGAGTATGAGAAATTTCAATTTTAGGGTGAACTATCCCTTTAACTAACCGCGGTCAAGATCCGATGGATGGATGGATCACACAACGGAACCGACCCACACACACACACACACACACACACACACACACACACACACACACACACACACACACACACCCCGGTCCTACCGTTGGACCTCCGGACGATGTTCTCCAGGAAGGTGTTCTGAGGGGCCACGAGCCCCCTCCGTCCTCCCGCCATCTCTTCCTCCTCCTGCAGCTGCACGCGGCGCCGCGCGAGCTTCACATATCTGACGCTGCTGCTGCTGCTGCTGCACGAGCCGTGGAGGAGCTGCTCGTGCGCTCCCTCTCTCTGTGTCTCAGCAGGATGGTTATTGGGCAGATGGCTGCAGCACGCGCTCCGTCAGGCTGCTGTGGTAGAGAGAGAGAGAGAGAGAGAGAGAGAGAGAGAGAGAGAGAGCAGGTATCATGACATCACTCTGTGAATTCACTTAAAGGGTCAGTTCGTCACAAATGTAGAAGAACATCATCGTGTGTTTATTTACTGCTGCTACCTGGAGAAGAGAGGGCGTGGCCTCCAAGGATTAAAGGGATAGTTCAATTCAACATTTTGGCGAATTCTTCTATCGCCATAATCCCTAGTCATAGCAGTAGGTTTGTTACCTTTAAAGCAGAAGTAAGCGAGTTCAAAGTAGGAGCAGTAGTTTCAGAGTTCGAAGACTGTTCCAATGTATTTCTAATGGGACTAAAATTTAATATTTAATATTTTAAAAAGTATAAATAGTTGAAAAGAGAAAAGTAATTCCGATAATGCCCAGAAAAAGCTGCACAATTTGATATTTTAATTGTTGAAATAGCACAAGGTATGAAGGACTAGAAGGGGTCCAAAAAACAGCGGAAAGTAGTAAGAAGCTTTCAGCATTCACACTAACTAGAAATTGCATTTCCTGAAAGAAATACGTGTGAATGCTGAAAGCAGCTGAACGCCATTGCTGAATTAAAGCAGAAGTAAGCGATCCGGTGGGTTTGGCTAATGCTGCGTTCCAGGCAGGCTTTTGAAACCGTAAATTACAGCTTCAAGTCACAACTTACGACTTTGTAGCGTTCCAGGCAACCCACTCGTGTTTTTCCGACCTGTTTTACCTGTGAAAGTCACTATAACGGCCACTCGTAACTTCTGACCCGTGAACTCGTACCAGATCGAACTGGTACGACTTCACAGGTCGGAAAAACACGAGTTACGAGTTGCCTTGAACGCACCATAACTTCTTGTCAGCAGATGGAGTTAGCAGTCCCCGCCCTCGTCATGGATCTATTGGTCCTCGTCCCTACGTCACCACATTCAGGCGCATCCCTTGGCTGCACACACAGAGAGGACTGCCCCTTTATGCCGTTCTCTCTCCTCATTGGATAAAGGTTGTAGGATACAAGGAAAGTTTTCTCCTGGGCTCAGAGCAGAGCAGAGTGACTGACAGACCCGTGTTTCAGACCAAACACTCTATAGAAGTGATTGCTGTCGGAAGATATAACTATTTAAGACTTAGATTAACACAAACATTCACCTGACTTCTGCTTTAATTATCGGTGCATGTTGTTGTGAGATGGGCGGGGCAGAGCCGTGAGCTGCTCAGTGAACGGTCCAGATCCCCTGTCTGTCCCTCATCAAACTCATCAAATACACAATCCAACAACTCCACAACGCTCTGGTGGACAAGTTGTGAGCTGCACATTCACCACGCTATGAGATAATAACGTATAATTAATTATGTAACATTACGACACATGAAGCAAATGCTCTGAACTACTTTCTCTTCTGAAATCCCTCCGCCCAGCAGCAGCTGTGTCTGGAAAGTAGTTCCGGCTGCATTTGCCTCTAAAGCTGCGTTCACACCGGACCTTTTAATTTTTGTCGCTGTCGCTCGTATCGCTCCGAAAAAATCGCTCCGATTTCTCATCTCGGAGCCCCAGCGTTTTTTCTCCTGGGCGATTAAAAGCTCAATCGCTCGTTTGCATTGACTCAACATGTAAACTTGTCGCTCGTTCGAAAAACAAAAGGTTCCGGTGTGAACGCAGCTTAAAACAACTCAGTTGAGTTGTTGGATTGTGTATTTGATGAGTTTAAAGGTGATGAACCTACTGAGGAGGATCTGATTAAATGTTGAACTGGCCCTTTAAGATTTTTATTTATTTATTTATTTATTTTAGAAAAGAGGCGCCAAAATGATGCAAAAAATAATAATAACTGGTTTCCAAAAAATAAGTTTCAAAATAGTTTAAAATGGTTATTTAATATTTTATTTCTACAATTTTAGTTTTTTATGAATGAATTATTATTAGTTGAACCTCACTCCTCAAAGCGGCTACAGCATTGATGCATCTATCAACCTGTTGATCTGTCTGTCAGTTAGCGGTGGGTTAGCTTAGCGTAAAGACTAAAAACAGCTACTGACATTTAACTGGCCACTCCATAGTGAGTGAGCAGATACTTCACCTCTGACACACGTCACTGGTCAATAGATTCTGAAATAAAAGTATTGATTTGCCCCAAGAGGTCAACACACACACACAGCACCTTTAAGGAAAACAAAAACACATGCAAACAGCCTTGAGACAACATGGCAGCAGCTTGAAGAAGAAGTCTCAGTCTCATTTGTGTATTTGCATTTTGTCTTCAGTTGCAGCAGTATACTTTGACCTCTGAGGGCCACCATAGTTGTGGATTCTCTACTTTAATCAGTGTTAAAGCCCCACTATGTAACTTATTTGTCTTTTTATGATCAAAAATCAAACCTGTCTTTCATAAATCCGTATTTGACTGAAGGTGAATCACAGCTGCTACAAAGTAAAGCTTTCTGGTTCCTTAGAATGAGTTGTTACAAGTCGTTACAAATACAGAAGTGGGCGACGCACCGAACCGAGGCGGCCATGTTGCATCGTGACCATCGGTAACCACGGAAACGGCCTGTTAAAACTGTCACCACTGTGTAGTGTGAGGAAGGACGGAGGCACCGGTGTTGCATTCAGGTGCAGTCAGGCAGACGGCCGTCGGCAAACCAACCGGATGTCATTTTACTAAAACAATACCACATCACCATGACAACATGTTGTCAGACCACTTGTTTATCCTGTTACATGCAGCGTCTGTTGTCTGTCTGACGTCTGCCCCATTTCACCTGAATGCAACATCAAGAATACGTTCAGATATGCAACCGCACCGCTAGATGGGGGGAATTCCTACGTACTATACCTTTAAAACTTCAGCTTGAGAATTTAAAATGTTTCTCTTTTTGGACAGAAAGCGAACTTTTTTGGTGTTTAAAGGGATAGTTCAACATTTTGGCAAATTGGCCCATCACCATAATCCCTATAGTCATAGCAGTAGGTTCGTTACCTTTAATTGTCGGTGCAAGCTGTTTTTAGAACGGCGGAGCAGAGCCGTGAGCTGCTCAGAGCTACGCTACGGAGGCTCATTATGGGATTTCTTGGTTTCCCTCATTGATGAAACTCATCAAATACACAATCCAACAACTCCACAACGCTCTGGTGGACAAGTTGTGAGCTACACATTCACCACGCTATGAGATAATAACACAACGTTACCACACAGAGTTGTTTTAGAGGGAAATGCAGAGACTGTTGATGAAAAACTAGGGATTATGGCAATGGGCCTTATTTGACAAAATGTTGAACTATCCCTTTTAAGTGAAACATAACCTGTTACATAGCCTAATACATGAACATAATAACACTTTTCTTCTATATCGGCCTATGAGATGTAATAAAAAGCTGTGACTCTTTAAGTCTATGAATATCTCGTTATAGGAAACCAGTCTGTGAGTAAAACTGTATTAAAGTGAATGAATCTAGATGAGTTTGTCGACCTGCAGGTGTTAACTCTTTACATTCCCTCTGTGTGCTCAGGTGAGGTTGTTGTTGCTGTCTTTTTTTAGTTTTTTAGTTTTCTTTTTTTCTAGGTTATATTTAAATGCCTCCATCCCTCCAAACGCTGGCGTGCCAGAGCCAGGTGTCCCTGATTTTTTTTTTTTTTTTTGCTTTATTGTAAGCATAACATAATTATCTAAGCACATAACATAGCATATGTTAACATTATGCATTATACAGAGAGATAGAGGTGGACAAAGCAGACAGGGGGAGAATGTAAAAGGAAACAAAAACAATAATGAAAAGGAAACAAAAATGACAATAACAATACAAATAATGACATTACAAATAAAAATCAAATAAATAAATAAATACAAATAAACATTGCCAGATTTGGAAGAATCCATTCACCTAGTAAAAAGTTCTTAAAGAGGGGCTATGTTGAATCTTTCAAAAATACAGTTCGTTTTCATAGCTTTTTGATTTTTAATGTCTTTTATTGTAGTTGCATATTGGAGAACTTCTTGTGTGAAATGATCCAGGCTGGGTTTGATTCTGTCCATTTTTTTTTTGTGGATATGAAATTTGGCCATAAGTAGTACTACTACCAGTTGTATAAAGAATGTTGTGTCTTTGTCCAACTTGTTGTTTTCCAAAAAAAATAAAAAAGTCCTTTTCTTGTAGAGTGATGACTTGTCCGGTTGTTCTTCTTGTCCATCCAGAATGTTTTAGAGTTCATGCATTTATAGAAAAGCTGCTGTATTGTTTCCATTTCTTGTCCACAGTTGTTGTTGCTGTCAGAGTGAAAGGCTGTCGCCCCCTGCTGGTCATCAACACTCAGCGCAGCAGACAGACTCATAAACAAGGAGGAAAAGACCAATAACAGAGTGAATTATCTGCTCTGTTACATCTACTTCGGTGCACAGAGGCTATGTTATATATATAATGTTACTATATTTTAATACATATATAGGCCTATATATTGAATGTGTAGCCATATTGTAAAAAATATTGTTTATGAGTGTGTTTCTCTCTGATATTTGTGGGTTTTTGTGTGACATTGTGTGACTCTCTTCCGGGTTTATTAGTTTAAATTGACAGTTTAACAGGTTTTTATTCTGTTTTGTTGTGTTCATCGTGTGTTTTTTTTTAGTTTATTAGTTTGTGTCGGCGGAGGGATACGCTGCAACAAGCTCCGCAGCAGCAGCAGAGCAGCAAGTCGCCGCCGCACAGCCGCTCCACGGTGCGTAAAAACCCTTCCGCCGCGGAGGTTAGAGCCTCGGAAACAAACACCACCCTACCCCTTCTCTTCTCAGCCTTTAATGAAACATTACACACATTAAACCACCGTGGAAACCCGGAGGACACACTGACACTCTTGTTGTTTGTGTTTCTGTTTCAGCCGGAAGTGACTGTGTGAAGATAGGTGGCGGGAGCGCGCACAGGCAGAGAAGAGAGGAGGAGGAGGAGCGCGCAGAGGAGAAGACAGCGACGCGGACGGAGCTGCGGCCAGCCAGCGAACAGCAGCGGCAGAGAGAGAGAGAGAAAAGAGAAAAAAGAAGAGAAACAGAAGCTGCTGGTGTGTGTTGGTTAGGGTTGTTGGTGTTGGTTGGTGACATCGTGTATCCCTCCGCCGCAGCGCAGCGCAGAGATGCCGGGGATGATGGATAAAGGCTCCGAGTATCTGGGCAAAGGCCGCTCCAACGGAACCAAGAGTCCGTCCACCGCCTCCAACGGACATTTCACTGACGAGAGCGGCAGCGACGAAGAACACGGTGAGGAAGAGGAGGAGGAGGAGGAGGAGGAGGAAGAGGAGGAGGAGGAGGAGGGGGGAGGAAGGGGGGGGAGTATAGCCTCGAACAACCGCCGCTGGTCCGCTGATCCGCTGGGTGGATGTCTGTGTTTATAAACCTGAACGTTACACTTCATATAACCTCTCTCCCCTCTGTGTGTGTCTGTCTCTCTCTCTCTGTGTGTGTGTGTGTCTGCATGTGTGTGTGTGTGTGTGTGTGTGTGCGTGTTGCTCGTACACGGTGAGGAGGAGTATAGCCTCGAACAACCGCCGCTGCTCGCTGGATAGATGTCCGTGTTTAGATTAGAACCTGAACGTTACATACACTTCATAACATTTCTCCCTTAGGTCTCTCTATCTCTCTATGTGTGTGTGTGTGTGTGTGTGTGTGTGTGTGTGTTTGTGTTTGTGTATGTGTGTGTGTTGCGGTGAGGAGTATAGCCTCGAACAACCGCCGCTGATCCGCTGATCGCCGCTGATGTCCGTGTTTAGATCAGAACCTGAACGTTACATACACTCCCCTCTGTGTGTGTGTGTGTGTGTGTGTGTGTGTGTGTGTGTGTGTGTGTGTGTGTGTGTGTGTGTGTGTGTGTGTGTGTGTGTTGCTCGTACACGGTGAGCAGTATAGCCTCGAACAACCGCCGCTGATCGCCGCTGGTGTGTTTATAAACCTGAACGTTACATACACTTCATAACCTTCCTCCCCTCTGTGTCTCTCTCTGTGTGTGTCTGTGTGTGTGTTTGTGTCTCTATATGTGTGTGTGTGTGTGTGTGTGTGTGTGTGTGTGTGTGTGTGTGTGTGTGTGTGTGTGTGTGTGTGTTGCTCGAACACGGTGAGGAGTATAGCCTCGAACAACCTCCGCTGGTCCGCTGATCGCTGGATGGGTGTCTGTGTTTACAACCTGAACGTTACACTTCATAACCGTTCTCCCCTCTCTCCTTTCTGTGTGTGTGTCTGTATGTATGTGTGTGTGTGTGTGTGTGTGTGTGTGTGTGTGTGTGTGTGTGTGTGTGTGTGTGTGTGTGTGTGTGTGTGTGTTGCTCGAACACGGTGAGGAGTATAGCCTCGAACAACCGCCGCCGCCGCTGATCGCTGCTGATGTTTAGAGCCTGAACGTTACATACACTTTATAACCTTTCTCCCCTCTCTCTCTGTGTGTGTGTGTGTGTGTGTGTGTGTGTGTGTGTGTGTGTGTGTGTGTGTGTGTGTGTGTGTGTGTGTGTGTGTGTGTGTGTGTGTTTTCCAGATGTGGGGATGCGGGTTGGATCCGATTACCAGGCGAACATCCCCGAGTTCGAGCCCGGTAAAGGTTTTATTTTTATTGGTTTGTCGTAGCCGCTTCTTGTGTGCGTGTTGTGTGTTTATGTAGCTTATATGTGTGGATTAAAACTGAATCAGAGTTTAAAGTCAGGTTTTTATTCATCACAACTTGTT
>NC_140907.1:39967266-40067561 GCF_045865225.1 Trachurus japonicus
TCAGGTATTAATTAATTTCACTTAAAGAAGATTACAGTAATGTGTAATGTGAGTTTGTGTGTAACGGTCCATCATGAAGTGACAGGAACATTCATCAAAACAACATCAACAACTCATCAACAACACGTCAGTTCTGTGAAATATATTTACTATTTCCAATGTTTCTATGGAGATTATTGGACCAGACTGTTTCCTAATCGATCAGTCTGAATGTCACTGTATTGATAAGATAGATAGATTTTAGTTTAGTTTAGTTTAGTTTATTTCAGACATGTTAAAAGAAATAAAACATAATACAGAAATGGACAGACATAACAAATAAAAACTTTGCAAAGACAACATATGAACAAAAAAAATAAAATAAGTAAGTTAATTTATGAGTTATTTAACTGGATTTATTCTAATATATTACAGTTTTTCTCAGTCGCTTTGGTGCTATTCTCAGATCAGAATGAAAGTTCTCATAACTATTAGTTCAACCTCCACAACATGTAGTCATTTGTCCACATCATAGTAGCAGTTTCTCCTTCCTCTGAACAAATTGCAAATGCTTTTGGACATGTATCAGTTGCTCTCATACAATTCTCTGCTGTTTTACAACATTATCATTTGTTTATGTCATGTCAGTCAAAATGAACTATACTTTTGAACGCTGAATGGTCTTTCCCTATAAAACTAATAGTCCTCATTTCATTGCTTGAGTCATTACATACAAAATTGTTGAACTAGTTTTCAAAATCTGTCAAACTAATTTTAAATGTTGGGAGAAGCTGTGAATTCAATTATTCAAACATTTACAGTAAGGAACAACAGGTATGTATGGTATTGGACAGTAATTCAGCACTAAACAATCTGCACTGCTGTCATTGTGTCAGGCATTACTGTAAGATACAGTGGGACAAGAACTTTTTTACATTTACATTTAGACTTACAGCTTCACTAGAGAACAGATTGACTGTATTGTAATGTATTACAGCAACCACAGTAAAGATTTCCCATCTTTACAGTACGGTACTGTACTACAGCATTTTACAAGTAGGAAGCACTTTTACAGCATTGTACACTACAGTAATAATGGTTGATGCAGTACATGTACTGTACATTACTGTAATTTTAGTCTGCGTCACATAGGATTACAAGACAACCTCACAGAGGTGGAAGAGACTGAGCCCTTTTTACTCTGCTACAAGAACAAGACATTTGTGCAATGGTGATTACAAACAATGGCATAAGGTTGAAAGAGATACAATGTAAGGATGACATTACTGGGAATATTGAATCTGTTTCCATCGCTACAATTGACAGAGTGATGTAGATGAAAATGTGACTGGAACGTCTGGATGTGCAGGAATGATTTACAGTACTCTGTAGGTTCAGTTACTATATGTACTGCAACATTGTTTACGTAAAGTTGTACCCAAAGAGTGTTTCTTATGTTTGTTGTAGATGACTGTAGTGTATTTTTCCTTTGCACAACGCTGTGAACAAATCAAAATTGCAAAGAGTGTAGTAGAAATGTGAAACATACATATTCAGTATCTCCACTAAATACAGTAATGTGTAACTTTACTGTAGTTTTCACATGGCTACAAGTAGTGTATAGTGCTGTCTTGAGCATTTTCAGGTAGTATCATCACTTTTTGCATTGGAAAACACTTAGAGAATAAAGTGTCCTAATGAAAACATGACAAAGCCATTTGACTATCTTGTTCATAAACGATGGTGTCAGGACTTCTCATTTTGACGACACTGACAGTTTCATTGACATGAGTACTTGCTTTTGGGGGATGGACTATCCATTTTGAGCAAGTGACGCGCTTTTGCAGGTCATCCACTAGGTTTTGCAGTTTGAAATAATTGTTCTGAGAAATGCACTAACTGTTGTGCAAATGTTAAGAGTGATGTGAGAAAAGCACCAAAGCGATTGAGAAAAACTGTATTATATTTCTATACATATAGATTTATTCTAACATATGATTACTAATCTTTATCTCTCTATATAGTCATATACGTGTAAAAACATATACAAACACTTTCATACATACAAAGACAAACTGAAAGTAACATGAACAGAGCAACAAATAAACTAAGTCGGTAAATAATACCCACTTAGTTTATTTGTTGCTCTGTTCATGTTACTAGTAGATAGATAGATAGATAGATAGATAGATAGATAGATAGATAGATAGATAGATAGTAGATAGATAGATAGATAGATAGATAGATAGATAGATAGATAGATAGATAGATAGATAGATAGATAGATAGATAGATAGATAGATAGATAGATAGATAGATAGATAGATAGGATCTAAAACTTCAAGCAGCTGCTTCTCTGATATTTAAAACCAGTTTTTCCTCCAGGAGTTCAGTCAGTTTGTCTTTAAACCAACAGTCTTCAGTGTTTGTGTTGAATGTTTTTTCCTCCTGCTGGACAAACGGTGTAACGACACTTTACTGGGTCTCACCTGTCAACAGGTTCTAACTCACCTGAGACAGTAAAATAAAATCAGAGCTGAACAGAGGGAAACTAAGGTGATGCAACAACAATGACGCATCCCTTTAATCGGCATCAGATTTATATAATAAATCACATGTTGAAGCCACGTGACACATTTGTGATTCGATTATAACACTAAACTGTAACATCAGCACGTTTAATCAGCATATTGACATGTAATAATAATGTTTTAAAACACATTGTAATGTAGGTTTATAGGCCACAGAGGAGCCTACAGTGTAAACAGACCATAAACAATATAAAATATATAATTTCATATCATCAGACTATATTTATATACATACAGCTCTGGAAAAAAAATGAAGAGACCACTCCCAACATGATCAGTTTCTCTGGTTTTACTATTTATAGGAATAACAACAATATCAAGTCTTTTTAGACCTTGAATAATAATAATAATAATGCAAAGAAAACATGTTCATATGTATTCCTAAACAACACAGCAAGAATATTTGAACTCAGGAAGAGTTTATAAATCAGTTTTAGTGGGATAATGTCAATGTTTGATCCAGCTGTGGTTTTTATATAAAACCAGATGTGGTTCAGGTGACAACCTCAGCAGGTGACGACCTCATCAGAGTCTCATTGAGGAGAATGAGTTAAAAAAGAAAAGACAAGAATGACTGTCATACATGTAGAGAGTAGGGATGTCACGATTATAGATTTTCTTTGTACAATTATTGTCAGAGAAGTAATCACGGTGTTAGGATTATCATGATTATAATGCATTCATTAATTTCACAACACTATGAATGTGTAAAATCAAATACAGTCAAAATATAATTACATTACTATTTTAAGTCTCTACTATTAATATATAACCATTAACCAATTATTAATCCTGCAGGGGAAGTGTTTTGAATATTCAAGTCATCAAATGTTTATGTTTATCATTGTTTGTTTTTTATCACAAATAAGACGCTAACATTTAAAGTCCAACCAATCGTGTGTTACGTTGGTAAATTGACCAGTATTTCTTACATTTACCTTCACTTTTGTGCACATCTGCTTCTGTGTTTCCAACATCATCTTTTTTGGAAAGTGACGGTATTTAAGAATCTTTACGATTAATTAATTGTGGCGTTTAATACCACGATTAATTGTGAAAACAAGTAATCGTGACATCCCTAGTAGAGATGCTTTTAACAGACATTTGTGAAAGTGGACTCTTATTTTTTTCCAGAGCTGTAGCCTATGTCAAAATCATGTGTTTATTGAAAAAATGATCGATGTATCAATTACAGTGATCAGAAATCAATAAAACCAGGCTGATAATTATTAAAACTTAAGACCAGGACGGAGATTTAACCGAGAAAATAAATAGAAGTAAAAATGAAAATGTTCAGATCCTACATTTCCCATAATGCACAGCAGCAGCAGCAGCAGCTTCTCTCACTGACCCGTGGTGTGTTTGTGGTCGCCCTAGGCAACACCAAGTACACGGACAAGGACAGCGGCGGGATGCTGGTCTGGTCTCCGTACCACAGCATCGTCGACTCCAAACGTAAGTCCAACCCCGTCCCCGTCCTCAGGTTGTCATGACGACGGTCGGTCCGGTCTGACGCTGTGGTGTGTTTCCCTCCACAGTGGACGAGTACATCGCCATCGCCAAGGAGAAGCACGGCTACAACGTGGAGCAGGTGAGAGCCGCCAAGTCTTGAATTGACGCCGCCATTTTTAAAAAATCCTCTATGGTAGTGGTTCTCAACCTTTTTTACATCAAGGACCCTAAATTGACACAAATTAGACCACGGACCCCCAATGGACAAAATTTTCAATTTTGGACATTCAAATGAGGGCCAATGGCGTGAATTTTTGGAAATATTATAGAGACATTTCTGGAAAAAAGTGGTACAAAATCTCCAAAAACGTTTAAACATTTGTAGGAAGAAGTGGTTAAAAAAATTCTCCAAAAAAAGTTTTGAAAAAAAAAGAAAAAAAAGTAAAGATTTTCTCCAAAAAAAGTGGTAAAATTCTCAAAAAAACCAACAATAATAATAATTTCTAAATAAAAAATTTAAAAAAGTGGTAGAATTTCAAGAAAAAGTTGGGGACCCCCTTGAACCCTCTCAAGGACCCCTGGGGGTCCCCGGACCCCACGTTGAGAGCCACTGCTCTATGGTACCAACATACCAACATACCACTTTTTGGCCTGTCACATCTCCACAGTTCATCCCATTTAATGCTGTAATACTCTAAAAAAGAGAGGAGACCTTAGAGAACCAATAACAATGCTTTAATTTATCACATGACTTTCAAGAAGCCACTGAAACCCTTTTTTTGCAGACTTTTTCAAAGGAAACAGGTTTCTTCCTTCCTGGCCCTTTTTCATCTGGAAAAAAATATATTTACACTAATAGATTAGTAAAGTTTAATTTTTAATAGTTCCATGCAATTTATTTACTTATTAAATAATGGAAACTTGTTAAAATGCACCTGTTGCCCCAAAGCAACAACGTACCATTATAGAAAATTGCAGTGTTGCCTTGAGGCGACAGTGGACCATTATGGAATCAATATTGCATTATGAGACTATGGTAGTGTGTGTTTAGGTGTAAATATAATGTTCAGAAACATATAATTCATCATAATTTAGTTTTTTATCCTTAATAAATGTGATTTTGGATGCAGTAAAGTAAACATCAGGCTATTATGATGATGATGAGGAAGATGAGGATGAGGCCAGTGAAGGTGAAAGTCTACAGAGACTGGTCGGTGTTTCTAATACAGTAGATGATGAACCGTAATGGTACAATGTTGCCTACAGTCAAAAAAATCCAAAAAAACTTCCAAAAATAAATAATTTTTTAAAATGTCTTTAGATTATGTTTATTTAATTCAAACAATTAAGATCAACGGCTCGACACAGAGACACCACCCGTCCAGAGAGCTGGTCAGCCGGCCAACCTCCGTCGTCATCCCGGGGGAAAAGACAATCGCTAATTAACTTACCTGCAGGTTTTTAAAGGTTTGTGTGTGTGTGTGTGTGTGTGTGTGTGTGTGTGTGTGCAGGCTCTAGGGATGCTCTTCTGGCACAAACACAACATCGAGAAGTCTCTGGCCGATCTGCCCAACTTCACCCCGTTCCCCGACGAGTGGACGGTGGAGGACAAGGTTCTGTTTGAACAGGCCTTCAGCTTCCACGGGAAGAGCTTCCACCGCATCCAGCAGATGGTACTAGTACTACACAGTACTACACAGTACTACACAATACTACACACAGTACTACACACAAACACTCTGACTGACTACTTGTACCCTGATACTTTACTGTGAAACTTCAGTACATTGAGCTTTTTATTCTTCTCAGCTTTGACATTCCTAAGACACTGAAGACTTTGGTAACCCTTTAATTTACAGGCCGTTAATTACGTGATAATGTCAAGAAATAACATTGAATTGCGTAATAATGTCAAGAAATAGCCTAGAAATAACAATTATTACATGATAATGTCAAGAAATAGCCTAGAAATAACAATTATTACATGAAAATGTCAAGAAATAGCCTAGAAATAACAATGAATTGCGTAATAATGTCAAGAAATAGCCTAGAAATAACAATTATTACATGATAATGTCAAGAAATAGCCTAGAAATAACAATTATTACATGATAATGTCAAGAAATAGCCTAGAAATAACAATTATTACATGATAATGTCAAGAAATAGCCAAGAAATAACAATTAATTGCGTAATAATGTCAAGAAATAGCCAAGAAATAACAATTAATTACATCATAATGTCTAGAAATAGCTTCGCAATAATGATCAATTTCATAGTAATGTTGAGAAATGTAGCCAAGAAATACATTTTGATTTCAAGGACTCGGTGGGGAAACATTCTATTCTGGCCTTTCCCAAAAAATTCAAAGGGTGAAAATCACGTGTAATCTTTTGCCTTTATGAAAAATATGACATTACAATGACACTGAACGTTATTTCTAGGCTATTTGTTGACATTATTACGCAATTAATTGTTATTTCTTGGCTATTTCTTGACATTATCCTGTTATTAACGGCCTGTAAATGAAAGGCTTTTATTTTGAAGGATTATTAGTTATTGCAACACGTGTCTTTAACTCTCGTTTCTACAAAAAGTGTTGATTTTTTTTCTCACCGTGCCATGTTCAGTTACCGGACAAGTCCATCTCCAGCCTGGTGAAGTACTACTACTCGTGGAAGAAGACCCGGTCCAGAACCAGCCTGATGGACCGGCAGGCCCGGAAGCTGGCCAGCCGGAGTAACCATGACGACAGGTACCAGACACACACGCCACGTCAGGAGTTTATCTTTATTAAAGACTCCCAGTAGCTGCTACTCTCCCTGGGGTCTTGATCACTGAAATTATAATACAATACATACTTTCATTAATACATTGACATACATATTCACACCCATTAAAATACATTACATACACACACACAAACATCTCAACACAAGACAAAGAAACAATCTCACAACACAATTCAAAATACACTGACATAGACACTCTAGACTACGAGAACACAACAACACAAAGACACTCGCTCAAAAGACAAAAACAAAGAAAGGCGCTGCAGCCGACAGTAGCTGGGTTTCCATCCAAGTCGTATCGGATTTAAGAGCGGATTTTTGTGAAAATGCGCAAAAAGCAAATGCGAATTTATGACCGTTTCCATTCATTATTGTTTTGCGATTATTGGGAGAGAGTGAATGTATCCAACAGTTGACACTCAGCTGACACTCAACATCATGGACAATTTACCTACTTTCCGGACTATAGACGCACCTGTATATCAGGGTATCTGCGGGGTCTTGAAAAGTATTAAAAGGTGATAAATCAATTTTGGGAAAATGAAGACCCTTAAAAAGTATTAAAAAGTCTTTTCATGACTTTATAAAGTCTTACATATTGAAGGTATTTTTTCTGAATTAGCTGTCCAAGAGTTTGAGTCCTAAAAACATTGCAGAAGTGTGTGAATTGATTTGTTTTATTAAAAAACAAAGATGAACCGGTTCATGAAAAAGAAAAGAAGATTGTTGTTTTTGTTTTTTTGAGAGTTGAGCAATGTTTTTTTTTATAAACTTTGCCTTTGATTTATTATCCCAGCCTTTTTTTAATTCTGTTGTATCATAGTGGTCTATTAGCCTGGCTCTCGTCAGACCCTTGTAGTTCCGCAAAGCTATGCTGAGCTCCACACAAGGGTCTGGGACTGCTCCATAGGCGATTCATTTCAGAAGGCGGGGCCTTGTAAAAAAATCTTGTATGTGATTGGATAAACCACTTGTCCGTTATCTTGTTGACGTGCTACTTCAGCCACTCACTGCGAGCCGCCATTGTTGTTTGACTCAAACAGTCGCTTCAGCGCTACGTCACACCTCAGAAAGTCCCGCCCGGTGATCCTGATTGGTTCATTATTTTTTGCTCCGGGGAAGAAGTTTGCATTGGCCTCGAGTCCAGACCCTTGTGCGAAGCTGAGCGTAGCGCCTCTGGCGTAGCTTTGCGGAACTACAAGGGTCTGGCGAGAGCCAGGCTAGTGGTCTATAGTCTTTATCACAAAAACTAAAACTGTTGAGTTAAAAGTGTCACTGATGTAAATGGTTACAGCTTGAAGTGGTGGTGAGGTGTTGAAAAATATTGAGAAGGTCTTGAAAAAGTCTTAAAAAGGTGTTAAAATTAACTTCAGGATTCCTGTATAAACCCTGTATAATCCGCACCAGCTACATTTTAAAAGAAAATACATATATAGGCCGCACTTGAATATAAGCTGCAGGTTTTCATGTTGTAACATGAGATATTTACACAGAAAGACAGTCGGGAACTGTGACAGTCCGCTCGCTTTTCCTCTGTTTTGGTTCCGCTCCTCTCCTCCATGTGCAACTCTGCCTCAATTCACATCATCTGTTTCCATAACAAAAAGTCACATTTCCTTTAATCGATACGCTGACAAATCCATCTCCCCTCCAAGCGTATAAACTTTTATGCGCATTTACTGCCTTTATTCGAATTTCTGGCGTTTCCATTCAAGTATTTATTCGCAATTTGTGAAAATGCGAATAAAAAAAGGTGGATGGAAACGCAACTACTGTGGCCCCTCTTCATACTCAAGCAGCAGTAGTTCAACCAGACAGATTGATCCTTCCTTCTTCTTAAAGCATGCAATGTTATTATCCAAGACCAAAAACAGTGGTCATTTGTTCCACGGAGTCCAGTCTGAAACCA
This sequence comes from Trachurus japonicus, assembly GCF_045865225.1. Classification (NCBI taxonomy): domain Eukaryota; kingdom Metazoa; phylum Chordata; class Actinopteri; order Carangiformes; family Carangidae; genus Trachurus; species Trachurus japonicus. The sequence goes on from NC_140907.1 coordinate 39,975,990, forward strand.
GGTTAATCACTGTCGTTTGTTGTTGTGGATGTTGTTGTTGCCGTAGCGACGAGGAGATGGAGGAAGCCAATCCCATCGAGGCCAACGACAGCGACTACGACCCCAACAAGGAAGCTAAGAAGGAGGTACGTGACCCCTGACCCCTGAGCTGCTGTTGCCATCGGCGTCAGGTTATTAGAGTTCACTAGAACTAAAACTAGCTTTCCATGGGAATTATTGGGAATTTATGGGAATTAACTGGAAATTGGGGGTAATTAATCTAAACAAACTGTATCATATCCAAACATAAATGTAAATATTTAGTTTTGTCATACGCAGACATCCATGCACAATAATACAATTAAAGAACATTTCAACAGATTTATTTGTGAGTAGAACTTTATCAAGTTTTAATTCTTGTATGAACAATCAGTTATTTTACTGAACAACAAAAACATGAATGGTGAATAAAATATTACTTACTATATTGGATTAAATCTGGTTGTTTTAGCCAAGATTATGCTACAATATATTTTCCCCAACTATATTTAAGTTCCCTGTTAAGGGCCAACCTTCAATTTTGTAAATTTCATATTTTTTCCAGTTTATTCCCACATATTCCCGTTAATTCCCATGGAAAGTTTCCAACTTTGAAAATTCCTGGAATTTTGCAACCCTACCTACAACTAACAAACACTAAATAAAAACTTGTCAATTCCTCAACAATAAAAACTAAATAAAACTGATTCATCACTTAAGGCACGTAAGACAATAACACACATTTGCGATGGCACCAAAAGACCAAAGACACATTCAATTCACATGAATAAATATACATCTGTGAGGCCATAACACACGTTTGCGGTGGCACAAGGTCGTTAGTGCTCTAATATAATCAGTTCTTAGTGCTGCCGTCACAGGGCTTCAGCAATGTATTAAGGGACAGGATTCATTAAATGAATCACTATAACTATCTGGTTACTATGTAATATGAATGAATGAATGAATGAATATTTTATTTTCGTGTCATGCCACCACTGTGGCCCATCCCATATGGGATTACAAGACACAATAACAAATACAAAAAAAAAAAAAAAAAAACTAGACAGTCCTTCCTGTTGGTGTTACTTGCCACACAGGTGTGACATAAATAAACAATTTCAGATTACTTTCAGTACTCAACTATACATCGCTCTTCATCTCATTGCCCAAGCCTTTTCAAGAAATAAAGAAAATGCAAATATATTCAAATAAAAAAGAAGTTTAAGTTTAAGTGTAATAACTATCTGGTTACTATGTAATAACTATCTGGTTACTATGTAATAACTATCTGGTTACTGTGTAATAACTATCTTGTTGAACTAACTGAAACTGAACTGAAATAAAAAAGCAAACTGAAAAACTCAATAAAAATAAAAACTAATGAACACTATATACTTCCTCCTGTCAGACCCAGGTGGAGCCCCCGGTGCCGGGCTCTAAGGTGGCCCTGGGCCGGCGGGAGCACCAGACGCTGCAGCACCGGCACCACCAGCGTTCCCGCTGCCGCCCCCCCAAAGGCATGTTCCTGACCCAGGAGGACGTGGTGGCCGTGTCCTGCAGCGCCGCCGCCGCCAACACGCTGCTGCGCCAGCTGGACATGGAGCTGGTGTCGCTCAAGAGACAGGTGAGACATCCTCCTCTTCCTCCTCCTCCTCCTCCTCAACACAGCACCATCACAACAGACCACCAAACCTTCACCAGCAGAATGGAAATGATTCAAGTGGAGCTTTAAAGGGATAGTAGCATTTTTTTAAAGTGTGGTTGTATGATCTCCAAATAGCCCCTAAGTACTTTAATTGCAGTAGAAGACTCTCTACACTCCTCCCGTTAGCAACGCCAGCCCATAATAGCCCTGCCCAGAGATTTACAACATACAGTGTTGTGAACAGACCCAAAGAAACGGCCTATTTTCACGGCCTAAAAGAGGTTTTACCTGAAAAAAAAATACACAGTTCCATTGTTCGCTATAATATAATTTTTTCCAGTCCTTCAAAGTGCAGGAAAAACACAGTTTTTATTTGGAGCTAACTAAGGTAAAACCTTTTTTAGGCCGTGAAAATAGGCCGTTTCTTTGGGTCTGTTCACAACACTGTATGTTGTAAATCTCTGGGCAGGGCTATTATGGGCTGGCGTTGCTAACGGGAGGAGTGTAGAGAGTCTTCTACTGCAATTAAAGTACTTAGGGGCTATTTGGAGATCATACAACCCCACTTTAAAAAAATGCTACTATCCCTTTAATTGTGAAAACAAGTAATTGTGACATCCCTACTGGAGGCTCATGAAGCGCCAGAGGACTGTCCTTTACCTCGCAAACAGACTTTTGCAGACTCTTGTTGTTGTTCACCCATATGCAGGAAAGAAAAACAAATGGAAAATACTAATTTGGTCTTTTGTTTGCAAATGCCTTTTCCAAGCAAAAAAAAGTAGGAAAAAAAACAAAAAAAAGAAGTTGTCCTGCCTGATGTCGGGGCTCTGCTGCCACCTGGTGGCGACAGCTGCATAGGCAACACACTGCAAAAGCTCAAAATCTTTCCAAGAATATTTGTCTTATTTCTTGTCAAAATGTCTCATTTCTAGTCAAAACTAATCTCTTTCCACTTAAAATAAGACTCATCACCTAAAAATTAACTTGTTTTTAGATAATTTTCATTTGTTTCAAACTAATTTTCACTTGAAATAAGTAGAAAAATCTGCCAGTGAAAGAAAAACTTGCTCCACTGTCAGATTTTTCTACTTATTTCAAGTGAAAATCTGCTTGAAAGAAGTAAAAAGTGTCTAAAAACAAGCTGCTTTTTAATATGATGAGTCTTATTTTAAGTAGAATGAGATTTGTTTTGACTAGAAATAAGACAAATATTCTTGTTAAGATTTAGTTTTTGCAGTGCACAGCTCTGAGTCTCCAGCTGAGTGAATCCGTCTGTTTGTTGCCAGGTCCAGAACGCCAAACAGATGAACAGTGGACTGAAGCACATGTTGGAGTCGGGGGTCGAGGAGTTCCGGCTGCCGGAGGTACAAACACCACACACCTGATCCTCGTCCTTCACAGTGAAAGACACAAAGCTGGTTTAAACAGTAGGAGGACAGTTGTCAAGTGGATACAAACCGATGTTGTGTGTCTGCAGTGTAACCAGAAGGTGAACGCCCGCTGGACCACGGACGAGCAGCTCCTGGCCGTTCAAGGTAACGTCACTGTTTGAATTCACAACGGGGGAAAAGTCTCGGGAGGTGCATGGATCTGAAAGCTACGGCAACCCTGAAGGCTCAGTGCACTATTACAGCTTAATGACACACACAAAGACCCACACACGTGCTACAATTTCAGAAAACGACAACTTCAGTTTGACGTTTGAACTGTTTCTGGGCTGTTCTTCTTGACTTTAGAAGTTGTGCAGACAGCTTCCTGTTTGACAATAAGCTGAGTTTGTTTGGTTTATTACAATTCATCATGTTAGCTTAGCATTAGCCTTTACGGGGCGTTCACACCAAACACGATATATTTTTTGACGATTTTTAAATCGATTTTTTTTTCCAAAAATCTGAAATTTTGGGGGGAATTTTTTTTAAATATTGTGCAATGTGCATTTGTTCGCCTTTTTTACATCCAGAGAGTCCAGGTTTTGAAAAGGGTTTAAGTTCACTTTATAATGGAGTATGTTAATTTATAGGCTCCTACAGTATATGTGTGCAGATAAATGTTAAAAATGCTAAAGACTAAAAATCATAGAGAGAATCGGCAATATCGTAGAATCACAATTTAAATCGAATCGCCATCCAAAAAATCGTAGAAGAATCGAATCGGGAGAAAAGCATATCGTCCCAGCCCTAATAAATAGTAGTAATAGAAAGACTTCCTGTTGTGTTGGGAGGTGAACTGATGAAGATGTTCTCTGAATTTGAAGCACATTAGTGTTAGATGAATTTAAAGAGGTGATGATCATTGATTAAATGAAACCGTGAACGACCTTGTGGTTTCCTCACCAGGAGTCAGGAAGTACGGGAAGGACTTCCAGGCCATCGCCGACGTGATAGGCAACAAGACGGTGGGCCAGGTGAAGAACTTCTTCGTGAACTACCGGCGGCGGTTCAACCTGGAGGAGGTGCTGCAGGAGTGGGAGGCCGAGCAGGGGACTCGAGCCCCCAACGGGGACAGCGCCACCTCTGGAGAGGAGGGGAAGAACAGCTGCACCACTCCGTCAGGGAAGAGCACCGACGAGGAAGACGAAGAGGTGAGACAGACGTTTATTTATCTCCTTTCAGCAGCTCGTTGTGTGATGAGGTCACTGATGTGTTAAAGGATGATTACCGTTTTTTTTTTTACATTCTGGACCTTATTTCTATCATAAAATCCGATTATTTCCTCCCCCAGATAACTTTGGTGTCATTTTTTATTTTATTTTAATGTTTATTTAGCAGGGACGATACATACAACATTGCCACAAAGAATGAAAAATGCGATGCATACAAGACGTCTTGCTTCACAGCTAATGGTCAGTCTTTGTCCCTGGTGGTCAGGCTAAAGAAGGATAAAAGACACTGAATACAATAAGTGCAATAATACAAATACACTGAATAACACAGTGAATAGGTATCATGAATAAATAAACACAGCTACAAAATTTAGATCAAGAAATTGCACAGATTAAATACATTAAACATTAGTAAAATGCTGTATTGACAGTGATGATTGACCGAATGTTGTCCTGCACCTTCGAATTTTACAGTTTTGCTTGCTCATGCTCCTTGTCCCACAAGTCGTTCCAACGAAATAATATATATAATATAATGGAGTCTACAGGGCAGCAGAATGCAGCCTCTAAATAACACATTATCTGCAGAGAAACTCCTTCATTTCACCAATATTTAGTTCTGATAGGCTAGTGCTATTCCCCTCTGAGTCCGGGGTTAGCTGTTATCAACATCCGGGGTCTGTAGGTTGACCTACAGACCCCGGATTCCTCTCCGCTTCCTCTCCTCAACCTGGACTCACTAAAGCTCCGGCTAGTTGAGATAAAAATGGACCCGAATGCCGAAGCAGAATGATTATTATCAGAATGAGCCGCGCGGCGCTCAGAGATGACATCATCCAGGTCAGAGGTCAGTAGGTCAACCTACAGACCCCGGATGTTGATAACAGCTAACCCCGGACTCAGAGGGGAATAGCACTAGCCTATCACAACTAAATATTGGTGAAATGAAGGAGTTTCTCTGCAGATAATGTGTTATTTAGAGGCTGCATTCTGCTGCCCTGTAGACTCCATTATACGGATATACGCGCCTCTCGGCTGGAGCTCATTTCATCACAACCACTTGTAATGACACCAAAGTTATCTGGGGGAGGAAATGATCGGATTTTATGCTAGAAATAAGGTCCAGATTAAGGATGTCATAATTATACCTTTTCTTGGTACGATTATTGTCAGAGAAATAATCACGGTGTTACGATTATCACGATTATAACGCATTAATTAATTTCAAAACACTATGAATGTGTAACATCAAATATAGTCAAAATATAATTACATTACTTGTTGTTTACACAAAATATTTCAAGTATCTTTTAATATATGACCAATTCTTAATCCACAGGGGAAGCGTTTGAAATATTCAGGTCATAAATTGTCATTTATACCAAATGTTTGCATTTATTTTAATCATTTTTTGTTTTGTTTTGCTTTTTTTAAAATTAAAAATGACACGCTAACATTTAAATTCCCACCATTTCAATGTTAATGTTAGATAAATGGACCAGTTATCTGAGCATTTACCTTTATTTTGGCGCACATCTGCCAATAAGGTTCCAACATCATCTTTTTGTGAAAGTGACGGTATTTAGGAATCTTTACGATCAATTAATTGTGGCGTTTATTACCACGATTAATTGTGAAAACAAGTAATTGTGACATCCCTAGTCCAGATTGTAAAAAAAACTGTGATTATCCTTTAATTTAGGATTTAGCTAAATTTACAACAACACACTGCAAAAACTCAAAATCTTACCAAGAACATTTGTCTTATTTCTAGTCAAAACAAATCTCATTCTACTTAAAATAAGACTCATCAAATACAAAGTAGCTTGTTTTTAGACACTTTTTACTTCTTTCAAGCAGATTTTCACTAGAAATAATGTGATAATGGAGCAAGTTTTTCTTTCTTATTACAAGCACAAAAAACTTGCTTTCACTGGCAGATTTTTCTACTTATTTCAAGTGAAAATGATCTAAAAACAAGTTAATTTTTAGGTGATGAGTCTTATTTTAAGTGGAAAGAGATTAGTTTTGACTAGAAATGAGACATTTTGACAAGAAATAAGACAAATATTCTTGGAAAGATTTGGGGTTTTTGCAGTGCACAATGTGAGGTAACTTTGGCCCCGCCCCCTCTCCTCTCTGCAGGGTCAGGTGACCTCCTCGGGGGCGTCTCCGGCTGCCTCGTCTTCATCAGCTCAGACTGCGGTGACGTCCGGCGCCTCCTCCTCCTCCTCCTCCTCCGCCTCCTCCTCGCTCCACCAGCCCCCCCCCCTCCTGCGGCCGTCCCTCCCGGCCACGCCGTCCTTGCACCGCCAGCCGCCGCCGCTCCAGCAGCAGGCTCGATTCCTGCAGCCGCGGCCCACGCTGCAGCAGCCGCCGCCCCTCATCCGCCCCTCCAACCCGCTGCCACCGCGCCTCAACCCCCGCCCGCCCGCGCCCATGAGCCTCATGAGCGGCGGCGGAGGAAACCTCGGGGGATCGGGCTCGAGCTCCGCCCAGCAGCCGTCAGGCCTCCACCAATCAGAGACGGCTTCGTCCTCCTCGCTCCACTAACTGCACTGCAAAAACTCAAAGTCTTTACAAGAATATTTATTTGTCTTCTTTCTTGTCAAAATGTCTCATTTCTAGTCAAAACTAATCTCTTTCCACTTACAATAAGACTCATCACCTACAAATGAACTTGTTTTTAGATCATTTTCACTTGTTTCAAACTAATTTTCAATTGAAATAAGTAGAAAATTGAAAATTGTGCTTGTAATAAGAAAGAAAAACAGATTTTTCTACTCATTTAAAGTAGAAAATTTGCTTGAAAAAAGTAAAAAGTGTCTGAAAACAAGCTACTTTTTAAAATGTGATGAGTCTTATTTTAAGTAGAATGAGATTTATTTTGACTAGAAACGACATTTTGACTAGAAATAAGACAAATATTCTTGGTAAGATTTTGAATTTTTGCAGTGTTAAGTGTCGGACTCAGAAAATAGTTATCCAAACAGAAGCTGCTGCCTTCAGGTCCTGTGGGAAAATCTGAGCGAGTTTTGAGGTTGACGTTGGGTTTTGAGGTTGACGTTGGGTTTTCCCACAGGACTTAAATGCAGCGTGCCTGCTGACAGATGGACACCTAGCTGGTTTTAAAGTCTTTGTTTTTAAAGGAGAGTTCAGTTTCAACACAGATAATTCAACCAGAGTCTGTTAAGTGGTCACACTGCAAAAACTCAAAATCTTTCCAAGAATATTTGTCTTATTTTTTGTCAAAATGTCTCATTTCTAGTCAAAACTGAACTCTTTTCACTTTAAACAAGAATCATCACCTAAAATTCAACTTGTTTTTAGATCATTTTCATTTGTATCAAACAAATTTTCAATGGAAATAAGTAGAAAAATCTGCCAGTGAAAGCAAGTTTTTTATGCTTGTAATAAGAAAGAAAAACTTGCTCCACTATCAGATTTTTCTACTTATTTCAAGTGAAAATATACTTGAAAGAAGTAAAAAGTGTCTAAAAACAAGCTACTTTAAAATGTGATGAGTCTTATTTTAAGTAGAATGAGATTTGTTTTGACTAGAAATTACATTTTGACTAGAAATAAGACAAATATTCTTGGTAAGATATTGAGTTTTTGCAGTGCAGCTCATCCTCCACAGGCTGTGGCGGCGTCCCACAGGGTTCAATCTTGGGTCCCTTGTTTTTTTCTCGATCAGTTTATCTCCACCTCTTCCCTCATTATTCTTTGATCCCTGAACCACAGACAGAGATGATGCTGCAGTTCCTGTAATACACAAATTGATAAAACTGAGAAACTGCCTTTTGAAATACAACAAGACGTGGAGTGTAGCTACAGCCATGCTAGCACACTGCAAAAACTCAAAATCTTTCCAAGAATATTTGTCTTATTTCTTGTCGAAATGTCTCATTTCTAGTCAAAACTAATCTCTTTCCACTTAAAATAAGACTCATCACCTAAAAATCAACTTGTTTTTAGATCATTTTCACTTGTTTCAAACAAATTTTCACTTGAAATAAGTAGAAAAATCTGCCAGTGAAAGCAAATTTTTTGTGCTTGTAATAAGAAAGAAAGACTTGCTATCACTTGCTACCACTATCAGATTAATTCAAGTGAAAATCTGCTTGAAAGAAGTCAAAAGTGTCTAAAAACAAGCTACTTTTTAATGTGATGAGTCTTATTTTAAGTATAATGAGATTTGTTTTGACTAGACATGGCATTCAGACTAAAAATTAGACAAATATTCTTGGTAAGATTTTGAGTTTTTGCAGTGCAGCCGCGTAAGCCTGTAGAGAGGCACTGTGGCGCTGATGTTAGCATGCTAACATACACACTAACACTGCTAGCATGTTGATATTTAGCGGCTATCCTGTTTTTAATGTGTTAGCATGCCAACGTAAACTTGCTAGTTGGCACAAAGCGGTAGAACTGAACTCGGTGACATGTCGTAATCCTCCTGCCAGGAATCACACTAATTAACTCTTTGTAGTGGAACGACCTCGTGACCTCAGGACAAACTTCACATCGTCAGCTCCGTGTGAATCATCAGTGCACTGTGTAAACTGTTAGCTTTGTGTTTAAAGGCTCATTCTGGTGATTTCTCACATCGTCAACAGATCTCATGTGCCGAGTCCAAACCAGGTCCAACTCTTTATAGAGTGCCTAAGCGGAAGCAGGAAGTAACGTCACCATGGGACCTCAACTCTGAAAAAGTCTCCATGTGAGTGAACGGGAGTCCAAGTTTTATTTCGTGATCCGATTGAATTGTGCCATGAGAAACAAATATGTCCTCTACCTGTTTAAAACATCACGTTTCATGAAGAGAAATCAGCAGTTTATCGTAAAACGGCAACAGAAGAATGTATTTAGTGTGAAGACGCTCTATGGACTACAGATCTGGTGTCCCACAAAAACCAACTGACACGGGAAAGGTCGGCATTGGGCTTTTGGTGTCACTCAGGGCCGTTGCTAGGAATTCTGGGCCCCCTGAAAGAATACTAAAGTGGGCCCCTGCCCCCTGACTTTTCTTAGACTACGTATGTATTATCATTTTTTATTTACTTTGTTTTGATGCTAATGCAGCATTACTACTGTATGAGTATTAATTAGGGTCCTATGCAGAATAAATCAGTCATACAAAGATTAGACTACTGGGTTTTTTATGGGCCCCACTGGGCGCTGGGCCCCTAGAGTTATCATCACCTTTCTCCCCTATACAACGGCCCTGAAGCCACCTACGCGACTTTCTGGTTACGGATTCTTCTGAATTTTATAATAGTTTTACAACAAACTGCTGATTTCTCTTCATGAAACGTGATGTTATAAACAGGTAGAGGTCAGATTTTTTTCTCATGGCGCAAATCAATCGGATCACGAAATAAAACTTTGACTCCCGTTCATTTGACCGTTACTTCCTGCTTCCGCTTAGGCTCTTTATGTCTCAGCTACACCTTCATTGGTTCCCATGTGTTTGAGATTGGACAGTTGTTTGAGGTAGAAGCCAGTTTATATTTCAGTAACACTGTGACGGACTCGCCTCAAATTTGGCTCAAACATTCACTAGGACTCAAGGATGTATTGATTAACGTTTGGTTGTCAAAGGCACTAATATAAGGCTGATTTGGATCAAACATCCACTGGCAACACCAGGAGATGTTACGTACAATGTAATTACTCAGTTGCACCAGTGGCAGCAGGTGGAGATGAAGCTGGAGGCCTCAGTGTTGTGTACAGTAGCATTATACATCGACATGTACAGTTTGGTATTTATTTGATGGATTTGTAACCCGTTGTCCGTCCATATCGGCTGTCAGCTGATTGGATCCTTCTTGGAAACACTACGACGTCCTGCAGCACCTGTACAAATGTCTCCGTCATCGTTCTTCTTGATGTTTCTCAGAGTAGCTGTTGTTTTATTTGAGTTTTTAATTCTCCTCATGTTGAAGATTCATTCAAAAACTAAAAAAAAAAACTGTCTTCACCGTCCTCTGGATTTGGAGCTTCAGATGTCTTCTTATTATTTATTCTCCTTCCTCTTCTTCTTCTTCCTGGTGCTACCAGTCTGGACTTGGTGTGAAAAAGTCATTGTGAAAGTGCTCTTAAAGCTTTTTTTTCTTTTTTTTTTGGACAAACTTGTAACAGCATTAAATGTAACTGGAATCATTGAGTCGTTCACAGAGTCCTCGAGTTTCAGTAGAACTTGTAAAATATTGATGTGAAGACGAAGCTGCTGAGATGTTTCTCTCCGAGGTCGTCGCTCATTCTCATTAAAAACCTACATTTGTACCATGATCCAGCTGTTTCATCCACTTTCTTATCAACACATCTGTCACAGATTCAATCTCTGCTTTCTTGTTGCGTTTGCAGATCTCTGACGATTAGTTAAGACCTGAGAAGTTCAAATGTCAATCATCTGAAATGTTAGAACGAAACCACAGAACTGATCATTTAAACCAATAATATTTATCATCATCATTGTAGTTGCTCAGCTGCACAATAATGAACTCATCAATGAGTTGATAATTATACCTCAGTAATAACAATGAGAATTCTGCATGATGCGCCCTTTAAGCAGAAGTAAGTGATCCGGTGGTTTTGTCTAACTTCCTGTCAGCAGATGGAGTTAGCAGTCCCCGCCCTCGTCCCTACGTCACCACATTCAGGCGCATCCCTTGACTGCCCCTTTATGCCGTTCTCTCTCCTCATTGGATAAAGGTTGTAGGATACCAGAAAAATTTTCTCCTCGGCTTACAGCAGAGCAGAGTGACTGACAGACCCGTGTTTCAGACCAAACACTCTATAGCAGTGGCGTGCACTGGGTGGGGGGGGACTAAAGTGCCCCTGGGAGCCAAAACACGCCTTAAAGTGCCCTCTTGGAAGCCAAAACGTGTGCTAAAGTGCCCTCATGGGGGCCAAAACGTGTGCTAAAGTGCCCTCATGGGGGCCAAAACGTGTGCTAAAGTGCCCTCTAAAAGCCAAAACGCATGCTAAAGTGCCCTCTAGGAGCCAAAACGTGTGCTAAAGTGCCCTCTAAAAGCCAAAACGTGTGCTAAAGTGCCCTCATGGGGGCCAAAACGTGTGCTAAAGTGCCCTCTAGGAGCCAAAACGTGTGCTAAAGTGCCCTCTAAAAGCCAAAACGCATGCTAAAGTGCCCTCTAGGAGCCAAAACGTGTGCTAAAGTGCCCTCATGGGGGCCAAAACGTGTGCTAAAGTGCCCTCAAGGAGCCAAAACGTGTGCTAAAGTGCCCTCATGGGGGCCAAAACGTGTGCTAAAGTGCCATCTAGGAGCCAAAACGTGTGCTAAAGTGCCCTCTAAAAGCCAAAACGCATGCTAAAGTGCCCTCTAGGAGCCAAAACGTGTGCTAAAGTGCCCTCTAGGAGCCAAAACGTGTGCTAAAGTGCCCTCTAGGAGCCAAAACGTGTGCTAAAGTGCCCTCTAAAAGCCAAAACGTGTGCTAAAGTGCCCTCTAAAAGCCAAAACGTGTGCTAAAGTGCCCTCTTCAGTGGTGAGGACGCGCTATATGTGCCCTTTTTTTCCCAATCGCCCCTGCCCTTCAAAAAGTCTGTGCACGCCACTGCTCTATAGAAGTGATTGCTGTCGGAAGATACGACTATTTAAGACTTATAACATTCACCTTACTTCTGCTTTAACTAAACTACAATCATCTGAAATGTTACAACGAAACCGCAGAACAACCTGATCATATAATGTACAAACTAATAATATATAGCCTATATAGCTTTATTTTACAGACTCCAAGTCCAATAATAGATTTAGATATTTTTATTTTACTCAACATCATTGTAATCAATGAGTTGATAATTACACCTCAGTAATAACAATGAGAATTCAGCATGGTGCGCCCTTAACTACTTCTACAGGCACCTTTTTTTTTTTTTTTTACTTCAGTCTTGGCTCAGTTTTTATTGATTATATTAATTAGTATATAATTGTTATTGTCCGGACTCATGTGTACTCGCAGCAGCAGCACTGTTTTTTTTTCTCCTTTTTTTAATTGAAGTATCTACAATACAAACATTAAAGGCACATTGGTAAATGCACAGTGCTGAATCAGCTATCTTGATCAATCAAGAACAAAAAGAAAAAGAAAAGAGAATGTGAGGGTCTCAGTCCACAATAGTAAATAAGTCCAGCAAAGAAAATAACCTTAGGGCATTTTTGCTTTTCATGTTAATGCAAAGATTTTTTATACATTCTGAGTTCGTTTATCCATCCATTGAAGTGGGGTTTCACTTTGAGGTATTTACATCTGTTGATAAAATGTTTTCCAAAGGAAATTAAAGTGTTCACCAAAAAGTCCAAGTTCTTTTCCTTTAACTGTAGTCCAACCTTGATCGAAGCTTGATCTTAAACACACATTTGCAAGGCTAAGCTTAAAACAAATGTGTATTTCTGTTGCAGGTGTAAAACTATGGCATTCACAAAGCAAGGAATTGAAAAGTTGTACAAGTATGTCTCAGTTTAAGAAAATGTTTAAAAAAGAAAAGATAAGTATCTACAAAAAAGAAGAAGGAGAAAGAGAAAAAGAAGGGAAAAAAGAAAAAGATAGATAGAAGAGTGGTGTTTACCGTTATTTTGTTTGTTTCCTTGTCATTACTATGTTTCATCATCTTTAATATTTTGAAACAGAGAATAATATTGGTGTTGAAGTAAGCCAATGTAACTATAACAACAGAGAGGAGCAGGTATTATACGTTTTCTTCATCCTGCTCCTTTTCATTCATGGTGACAATGTGTACACTATGTATGTGCAACTATGTGAGAATGTACATACCATGAATAAAATAAATCGAAAAATGAAAAAAAGAAAAAAAAATGAAATGAAAATGACATCCAATTTAATGGGGGCAAAATAATGTGTTTAGATAACAGCCAGTTTTGAGCACTGTTGTATTGTTGCTGATGTTAAGTCACTTCCTGCTGTTATAGTTTCCTCCTCTTCTGCTTCTCCTTCTTCTTGTGCTGCTGCTGCTGCTGCGGCTGATCCCCGGTCAGTTCAGTTCTGATCTGATCGATCAGTCTCATCGATCCGCTGGAGCCGCTGGAGCCGCCGGCCGCAGCCAGGAGCTGTTCCCCGGGGTGAGGCGGCGCTTCACGGACAGAGGTAAGAGCCGGCACCGGCACCGAGCACCGAGACCCACTGGCCACCGCCGTTAGAAGAAGCGACGGAGAGAGAGAGAGAGAGAGGAAAGTGAAAGTAAAGAAGGTCCGGGTCCGAGCGCGGCGAGGCGACAGGCTGAAACAGAGAGACAGAGAGAGAGACAGAGGAGTGTCAGGAAGTTAGAACAGACTGAAGCCTGCTCTGTCTCTGGTTGAAGGAGGATTCAGGTTCAGGTTCAAGTTAAACCGAACCGAGCCGCAGCAGCAGCAGCAGCAGGAGGAGTGGTGGGGGGATGGTGGGGGGGGATTCCCCTCATTCAAACAGCAGAGACCGGATCCACTGCTGAACACGGTTCACATGGTTCACATGGTTCAAACACCGTTCCACTAAAGATGCTGTTAACACTATAAAAGGAGACAAACGTGTGTGAGTGAGTGGAGTGCACGTGCCTGCATTGAAAGCACGTGCGCTGCGCGGATGTGCGACGTCCGGTCTGAGTCTCAGTTTCTGATCAGGTGGAATAATCATTGACTATCATGATGTCAATCAATCAATCATCATTTATTTGTCATTGCCATAAATAACAATGAAATGACGTTGGAGCATACAAGCTTACACAGTGAAAAGGCCAGTTCACAGTTGTTGTGAGGTGGAGGGTGGTTACTGTCCATGTGAGGGAGGGGGGGGGGGGGGGGGCGTGGAGTGTAAACAAAAGAAAGACAAAAACAGAAACAGGGGCATCAGAGAACATGGTCAGAGGTAGTATAGACCAGTTCACAGTTATTGTAAGGGGAGCGTGCCTATGTTCCCTCAGCCCTATGTTCCCTCAGCCCTATGTTCCCTCAGCCCTATGTTACCTCTGGACTCTCTCTACCTATCTGGACTCTGTCTATCTGGCCTGTCTAGCCTCTACCTGGTCTTTTTACTAAACTTAACCAACTCCTTTCTTCATTGCCTAAACCCAACCAATGGTGGGACCAAAGGGCTGTGGGAATAGGGCCTAATTTTCAGTGACAACAAAAGTTAGAAATGAGGGAACATAGGGCTGAGGGAACATAGGGATGACCCCATTGTGAGGTGGAGTGTGGTTACTGTCCATGTGAAAGGGGGGCGGGGGTCATTGACTAACTTTTGTTGTCACTGAAAATTAGGCCCTATGTTCCCACAGCGCTTTGGTCCCACCATTGGTTGGGTTTAGGCAATGAAGAAAAGAGTTGGTTAAGTTTAGTAAAAAGACCCGGTAGAGGCTAGACAGGCCAGATAGACAGAGTCCAGATAGGTAGAGAGAGTCCAGAGGGAACATAGGGCTGAGGGAACATAGGGCTGAGGGAACATAGGGCTGAGGGAACATAGGGCTGAGGGAATATAGGGCTGAGGGAACATAGGCACGCTCCCCAGTTGAGCAGCCTCACTGCCCGAGGGTACAGGCTGTGGGCCTTCCTGGTGGTTCTGGTAGATAAGGCCCTGTACCTTCTACCTGAGGGCAGCAGGTGGACCAGGTGATGGGCCGGGTGGTGTTGGTCACGCAGGATGTTAGGCACTCTCTTCAGACAGCGGGAGGTGCAGATGGTAGCCTACTGATCTCTGTTTTTACCACCCGCTGGAGTGCCTGCTGTTCGGCCTTAGTGCAGCTGGACAACCACACAAGGAAACCGTACGTCACAACGCTGCTGATGGCACAGTTGTAAAAGTTCACCATCAGCTGGTTCTGGATCCCGGCATTCTTCAGTTGCCTCAGGTAGTGACAAGGCCAATGACTAACCAGAGACTCAGTCGCAGAGTGATTACACGCACAACACAGTCCAACTTTCAAAAACCTATGTTTTCAAGTAAGAGTAATAAGTACCAAAGAAATCTAATACTCAAGTAAAGTACAAATCCTCTGGATATGTACTTAAGTACAGTACTCAAGTAAATTTACTCCGTTACTGTCCACCACTGCTCCTGTGTGATGTGTCTGGTCTCCTGCAGACCCATGGCCACAGCAGACCCCGGAGGACCGGACCAGTCCAGTCTGCAGTCTGAGGGGTCTCTGAGGCGGTCGGACGCCGAGTCCAGGCTGGGGTCGGAGGAGTCCAGGGCCAGGCTGTCCGGTCCCGTGGGCTCCTGGGAGTCGGAGCTGACGTCCATCCAGCATTCCCTGAAGTTTGTGCTGAAGCTGAAGGAGGAGTTCGTCTGTCCCATCTGTAAAGGAGTTGTCCTGAACCCCCAGCAGAACTCCTGTGGACACATCTACTGCTTCCACTGCCTCCAAGGACTACTGTAGGAGCCGGTCCACCCAACATGCACTTTTATTGTCATAGTCCACCTTAAAGGGACAACGAGGAGTTTCTATTTGGTTCTAAAAAAGTCTCATGTTAATGTGGATGAATCTCCGTTACCACTTGTTAATGGTCCATTTTAGATAAATCTATGGTTTTGTCTCTATGGTTATTTTGTTATTATTAGTGGTGGTGGAAATGCTGGGCGAGCCGACCAGCGTTTCTTTACTTTCGGTTTCGTGGCGAGTCATGAGAATAACGCCGCCGTATGAATCTCCGTTTATGGTGGGAACTACGACGGTATGTGATCGTCTTCCAACCTCTGACTTTAATTCTTGATGAATGAAAACATGAATCTGTCTTGCGCTGGTCAAAGAATTTCACGGTGCGGAGGCTCATAAATGTAGTGTGAAAACACTTCGCTTTTCCAAAACTCCTCGTTGTCCCTTTAAACCCATAAAACAATACCAAATGAGAGTCCTTATCACTCTGAATTTCTCTGCGTTTCAGGGAAAGTTCTTCACCGTCCAGTCCAGTTTGTCCAGAGGACGGAGCCGTGATCACACCAGCTGAGGTCAGGACTAGGGATGTCACGATTATAGATTTTCTTTGTACGATTATTGTCAGAGAAATAATCACGGTGTTACGATTATCACGATTATTATGCATTAATTAATTTCACAACATATGAATGTGTAAAATCAAATACAGTCAAAATATAATTACATTACAAATGTTTACAATAAATATTTTAAGTATCTACTATTCATACACAGTAAAACCAATTATTAATCCTCCAGGGGAAGTGTTTTAAATATTCAAATCATTAATTGTCATCTATACCAAATGTTTAAGTTTATTCAATTGTTTGTTTTTTATCACAAATGAGACGCTAACATTTAAATTCCTACCAATTGTATGTTACGTTAGGTAAATGGACCAGTATTTCTTACATTTACCTTCACTTTTGTGCACATCTGCCTCTGTGTTTCCTACATAATCTTTTTTGGAAAGTGACGGTATTTAAGAATCTTAACGATTAATTAATTGTGGCGTTTAATACCGCGATTAATTGTGAAAACAAGTAATCATGACTTCCCTAGTCAGGAACACACACAAATCGTTGGGATTATTTTCAGTGGTGGATTAATACACTCTTACTGCTCTGGTGTGACCATCTGGAACGTGTGGCGGTTAAAGACGCTGATGAGTTGTGTCGCTGCAGGTTTTCCAGGACAACTGCTGCAAACGAGAAATCTCCGGTCTGGAAGTTTTCTGCACCAACTCCCCACAATGCATCTCTGTCACCGAGTTACATCACCTGCAGGTAAAAAGTGATTCACTGCTGTGCGCTCCTTAAAGGGACAATGTGTAACTTCTCCTGTTGTCTATTCAGGAAAATGGATTATTTGGTTCAAAAGTCTGTTTTTCATTAGCATCAACAAAGTGAAGTGTTCCTTTCAGCTCTGAATGAGCCGTTCATATCATTCATATCTCCATGGAGCGGGTAAGCTCGGTGCTGCTGCCATGTTACACTGATGCTGCATTCACCTGCAGTCGGGCAGACGGCCGTCGCTAACAAACCAGATGTCGTTTTAGTCACAGAAGTCCAGAGAAAGACGGTAAAACAATACCACATCGCCATGACAACATATTGTCACGTGTGTTGTTTTGCCTCGTGCTGACGGACCACTTGTTTACATAGAGGCTTGTTTAAAGGGATAGTATCATTTTTTTTAAAGTGGGGTTGTATGATCTACAAATAGCCCCTAAGTACTTTAATTGCAGTAGAAGACTCTCTGCACTCCTCCCGTTAGCAACGCCAGCCCATAATAGCCCTGCCCAGAGATTTACAACATACAGTGTTGTGAACAGACCCAAAGAAACGGCCTATTTTCACGGCCTAAAAGAGGTTTTACCTGAAAAAAAAATACACAGTTCCATTGTTCGCTATAATATAATTTTTTCCAGCCTTTCAAAGTGCAGGAAAAACACAGTTTTTATTTGGACCTAACCAACTCACGCATCCCTCCGCCCAGGGTTAGCGCCCGCCGATCAGCAGTTGGTTAGGTCCAAATAAAAACTGTGTTTTTCCTGCACTTTGAAAGGCTGGAAAAAATTATATTATAGTGAACAATGGAACTGTGTATTTTTTTTCAGGTAAAACCTCTTTTAGGCCGCGAAAATAGGCCGTTTCTTTGGGTCTGTTCACAACACTGTATGTTGTAAATCTCTGGGCAGGGCTATTATGGGCTGGCGTTGCTAACGGGAGGAGTGCAGAGAGTCTTCTACTGCAATTAAAGTACTTAGGGGCTATTCGTAGATCATACAACCCCACTTTAAAACAAATGCTACTATCCCTTTAAGCTGTTACGTGCAGCGGCTGTCGTCTGTCTGCCGTCTGCCCAATTTCACGTGAATGCAGCATGAAAAATACGACTGAGTTGCTTGCGATTTACAACCACAACGCTTGATGGGAGGAATTCCTACACAATGCACCTTTAAGATCTTCATCCAACCACAGATCGTCTCCATTGCAGGACCACCTGAGGTCGTGTCAGTACGAGCAGGTGCAGTGCACCAATCCCGGCTGCGGGGCGGCGCTGCAGAGGAGACACCTGCAGCAGCACCTGAGCTCCACCTGTCCTCACCGCATGGAGCCGTGTCCACACTGCAGACAGGCGCTCTGCCTCAGCCTCCTCCAGGTCAGCTCTCCCATCTCATTTTTCATTTCATTTCATTTATTTAGATCTCCGTTAGCTTTGGCTAAGGCCATCGCTATTCTGCCTGGAGTCGACCTTCACAGATGAACTATCCATTGCATTCGATGAATACAAAAACACATCACACCATCAACACAATAACAACACATCCATAACCACAACAACTCACAACGATCTACAAGACAAAACAAGACAAAACAACAAAACAAAAACAATACAAACAACATATACATATTGCTGGACCTTATTCATTTCCACAGTGTAGCTATTACCATAGTTATGAAATGATCAGATGTTCAAACACATACGTTCCTCATAATGACATTAACTTACAGAAACAGTACCCAATTCACAAGCAGACTTAAGATATTTCAAGTAAATCAGACAAACACTTAATTGATTGTAACAAAATCCCAGGTGGAACGCTCTGTTCAGCCCTCACTCCTGTTACTTTCAGTTTGTCTTTGTATGTATGAATGTGTTTGTATATGTTTTTATATGTATATGACTATATAGAGAGATAAAGATTAGTAATCATATGTTAGAATAAATCTAAATATATATTAGAATAAATCCAGTTAAATAACTGATAAAGTAATTTATTGTATACTATAGACTATAATGACTAGATAACTTGATAGATAATTTATGAATAAGGGGTGGGAGTACATAAGTTTTACTTCTTCCCACTCCTTTTCGGATATGAAAAAACAAACAAATAAAAAAATCAAATTATCTTTATTTTCAATTTATTTATTTTATTTTATTTTATTTTTTTGTTCATATGTTGTCTTTGCAAAGTTTTTATTTGTTATGTCTGTCCATTTCTGTATTATGTTTAATTTCTTTTACATGTCAGAAATAAACTTAAACTAAACTAAACTAAACTAAACTAAACTAAACTAAACTCAGGCTCGTTGGTCTCATGTTTTTGTTTTGTTTTGTTTTGTTTTCCAGGATCACGTGCAGAGCTCATGTCCAGATGTGGAGGTCCACTGTCCCAACAGCTGCTCCCAGAAGGTTCCCAGACACAAGGTGAGGTCTACAGGTACACTGGTCAGCCATGATTATATCGATGATATGTGAAGTTGGAGACCACTGCACATAAAACACTTGCAAAACCAGTTGGCCAGGAGTGAGTCCGTCCGTACTATGGAAAGCTCAAAAATGATTAAATCAGAAGTCTCTCCATGTAATATATTCAGCATAGTATCACCACATTTGCAATACTGTGCAGAAGTGTGGGGAAACACGTACAAAAGTGTCATGCACCCCCTGTTCACACTTCAAAAAAGAGCCGTAAGAATCCTACACTATGCCCAGTACAGAGACACACAAACCAGTTGTTCATCAATGCAACTACAAAACTCTGCAGATTATGTACAGACCTTCCGCATAACTTACAAGGTTTGTTCATAGACAGAGAAGTGACACACAATCTGAGGGGAAATATGTTATTTAGGCAGAGGAGAGTGAGAACTCGGCTAAAGACCTTTTCTATCTCAGTCACTGGTGTCAAACAGTGGAACAAACTAGATGATGAGGTTAAAAAATCAAGAAACTTGTGATGTTTTAAAAAAGAAATACGAAACTCTGTTCTAGACAATTATAAATGGATTAAACCCAGAGAAAGCGGTTTAACGTTATTCTGGACTGGCAGCTCTGCTGTTGTATCAAATCAAATAAACTTTATTTGTCCCGGGAGGGAAATTCGTCTTGGGCATAATACAGCTGCTTTGTACTTGTAAAACATCACGTATGCTAAGAAAGAAAAATTGTACCCAGGGGGCAAAGCAAAAAACCAGACAGGGAGCGTTGTAAAAGGTTTGACAGCAGAAATGATCTGTAGGAACTTGAAGGATTAAAACCTGGGTGGACAACCCGGTCAACTAGCTGCTGGAAAGCTACAGGGGACAAAACCCCTTTCTGGGGTCATTTGGCTGGTGAAATGATGTAAATGCAAATATTTAGGTACTACAATGGCATAAATAGTCATACAACTATAACATTTGGCAGAGAGTATCTTGACACATAGGGGGAGGCAGGAAAAAAAGATTCTGGGGTTTGTTGTAACTCGATTCAAAACAGATGTTCTTGAATCAGATCTGAAAAACAGAGTAGTTTTGCGAACATCCAGTGCCTATTTTAGGCCAGGAAGACCTTCTTTTGGTCGAAACGTTGCATTGACTTAATAAATGGAGACACCTCCCTGTACAAACACAGTCATGTAGCTACGACAGCTGAGGAACTCCAGGGGCTTCCTGGGATCACAGCAGATGACCAAGTCAAGTTTTCCTCATCAACGTCAAAAAATGTGACGGTTCTCAGTGTGTGTTTGTCTTTCAGCTGACGGAGCACAGAGAGTGGTGTCCTGAGGTTCAGGTGGACTGCTCCTTTAAGAAGTTCGGCTGCTGTGTACAGGTGTGTTCTTCACACAGCTGAGCTCTGACTCTTTATTAACGATGGGCTGTTACCTCACACTGAGTCTTTGACCCACAGGACAAACGAGGGAACGTGAAGCTGCATGAAGACGCTGCCGTCAATAATCACATCCTGCTGCTGCTGAAGAGCAACATCAACCTGGAGCAGCAGGTGAGTCAGACTCACCAAATGTGCTACAAATTCAGAAAACTATGGCAAGCCATTTAACATTTAAAAGCCAGACTGGATATGTGCTGTAGATCTCTGTAATTCAGTTTTGCCTCTAGTCAAAAAGAACATTTCAGATATCTGCAACTACATTCTTCCTATCCACAATTGTCATTTCAGATCCACAACTACGTTCTTCCTTCACTGTAACCATTCATGTGTATGGGGTTTGTCATTACAGATATCTACAATTCAGTTGCAGATATCCACTATGTGCATTACAGATATCTGTAACTGAATTACAACTAGTACTAATTCCACTTTGAGATATCTACAATTTGATTCTGACTAGTCATAATTCCAGTTCAAGATATCTTTAATTCACCTCAATTAAAGATATCTACATGTCCCTGTTCAGATATCTGTAATTAAGTTTTGAATAGGTGAAATGACGTTGTAGATATCTGTAAATGGAATTATGACTAGTCAGAATCAAATTGTAGATATCTCAAACTGGAATTAGTACTAGTTGTAATTCAGTTACAGATATCTGTAATTCACATAGTGGATATCTGCAACTGAATTGTAGATATCTGTAATGACAAACCCCATACACATGAATGGTTACAGTGACGTCATCTGTCCTAGGAAGAACGTAGTTGTGGATCTGAAATGTTCTTTTTGACAAGAGGCAAAACTGAATTACAGAGATCTTGAATAAAAAATCCAACTATTCAAAATGTAGTTAGGACCAGTCAGAAAGACGTTGTTGATATCTACAATGTTAATTCTGGAGAGTCAAACTTAGCTTTTAAATGTTAAAATGGCTTGCCATAGAAAACAAGTCCTTCAGTTTGACAACATGAGAGTGTGATGTCCCTGGTCAGGTGGAGGTTCTCCAGGAGGAGGTGCTGCTGAGGCAGCAGGACGTCCAGACGGACAGTTTACTGCTGGCCGGTCTGCAGAAGAAGATCACTCCACTGCTGCAGCAGAGCGACGTCCATGAACACACCGTCTCTACAGCTCAGGTTTAACTCACTCTCATCATCTATGAATGAAACACCGTCTCTTCTGGACACCATCTTTATCCGTGCTGATCAATCTGAACACAAGTCAAGTTCAAGGAATCAGTCAGGAAACTATTTTGGGATCTTGTTTAAAGGGACAACGAGGAGTTTTGTTAAAGCAAAGTGTTTCCACACTACATTTATGAGCCTCCGCACCGTGAAATTCTTTGACCGGTGCAAGACAGACTCATGTTTTCATTCATCAAGAATTAAAGTCAGAGGTTGGAAGACGATCACATACCGTCGTAGTTCCCACCATAAACGGAGATTCATACGGCGGCGTTATTCTCATGACTCGCCACGAAACCGAAAGTAAAGAAACGCTGGTCGGCTCGCCCAGCATTTCCACCACCACTAATAATAACAAAATAACCATAGAGACAAAACCATAGATTTATCTAAAATGGACCATTAACAAGTGGTAACGGAGATTCATCCACATTAATATCAGACTTTTTTATAACCAAATAGAAACTCCTTGTTGTCCCTTTAACAATTGAAACATATGTATTTTTATGTTTGTACAGTTTTCTGATATCGTGATGAATGTGTCCTTGGAGCAGCAGCATTAACCAGGTCTCTGTCTGTCTGTGTGTGTGTGTGTGTGTGTGTGATCAGAGGACTCTGAGCAGGCAGGAGGACGTCCTGTCCACCGTCCAGCTGGGCATCAAGCAGGTGTCTCGAGCACTTCCTGGTCTGGAGGAGCTGGAGCAGCTCAGAAAGTCTCTGGATGCTGTGATGCAGAAGGTGTCGGCGGCCGAGGCCCTCAGAGAACATCTGGGTAAAAACACCTGGACTTGGACCAATCAAATCTGTGTTTATGGCTGTCTTTACACTGCAGGCCTTGATGCCCAATTCCCATTTGTTGCCTATATCCGATTTTTTTGACGGTCTATTTACATGTTCTATCAGAAGTGACCCATATCTGATCATCTGCATTTACACCTGCTGTGCTGCATGAAACAACCCGCTGGAAATAAACTAGTGATTTCAGGAGATTGTCACGTAATAATATAATAATATTTTTAAACAAAGGTGAGTCTGGTGTTCAGAGTTTATATCATATATTATTATAACACGTCACTTACAAAGTGAACGTTACAAAATAAAGTTAGTGAAGTGGCTGCGTGGAGCGGAGCGGGACAGCCTCACACATTTGTGTACATTGTTTATTTTTCCTCTCTTGATTTCTTTTCGGCTCGGTTCAGTTTTTGCCGGTAGGAAAATCTGATGTTCATCTCGCGCATGCTCTCTTTTTTCACACTCCCTCGCTTGCCCTCGTATCGATCCGCATAGAAATGAATGTTACTGTCTGTAGGCCTATATGAAAACAAGAACTAGTGAGGGGGGAAAAAAACAGACGCACGGACACCACGGAAATGAAACACTGTAATAATTCCTGTGAATTAATATTATCATTGATGACGTATGACACGCATTGCCAGGAAAGATCCGATCTGTCTGTTTAGACTGCAGACGCATTGGCAGAGATCTGATTTGTATCTGAATTATTTCCACATATAAGGCTGTCTTTACACTGCACGTTATATGTGGAAATAAATCAGATACAAATCGGATCTCTGCCAATGCGTCTGCAGTCTAAACAGACAGATCGGATCTTCCCTGGCAATGCGTGTCATACGTCATCAATGATAATATTAATTCACTTGCTCACGCGTCTCGCTGAACCTCTGTAGTCAGTGATTGACATGTGGGGCTGACCTGGACTACCGTGGCCAGCTGTGGCCAGCTGTAATCAGAATTTAAATGTGTACACAATGTATATGTGCAACTATGTGAGAATACCATGAATGAAATAAATCAAAATGAAATCACTGTCACAGGCGTGACAGTGTTTAATAAACTCGTCGTCCCTGTAAATGAGGGAAACCTCAGTGACCAACGAGTTAAAATAAAGGTTTAAATAAATAAAAAAATAATTTTTGTGGTGTCCGCGCGTCTGTTTTTTTCCCCCTCACTAGTTCTTGTTTTCACATAGCCACTACAGTAACATTCATTTCTATGCGGATCGATACGAGGGCAAGCGAGGGAGCGCGAGATAAACACCAGATTTCACGTTTTCCTACCGGCAAAAACTGAACCGAGCCGATAAGAAATCAAGAGAGGAAAAACAAACATTGTATACAAATGTGTGAGGCTGTCCCGTCCTCACGACGTGAGCGACGGAGGATCAAACGGTGGCACAACTGTCACCGTCACTCAGCTGCTCATCTCACAGCAGCTCCGCTCCACGCAGCCACTTCACTAACGTTATTTTGTAACGTTCACTTTGTAAGTGACGTGTTGGATATAAACTCTGAACACCAGACTCACCTTTGTTTAAAAATATTCTTATATTATTACGTGACAATTTCCTGAAATCACTAGTTTATTTCCAGCGGGTCGTTTCATGCAAGCACAGCAGGTGTAAATGCAGATTATCAGATCTGGGTCACTTCTGATAGAACATGTAAATAGACCGTCAAAAAAATCGGATATAGGCAACAAATCGGAATTGGGCATCAAGACCTGCAGTGTAAAGACAGCCTAACTAGCCTGAATCTGATCTGACAATATCCGATTCAATGCGCATTTGTCCCGTTTACACGTTCATGTTACAGATCCGATCTGAGCCACTTGAGAGGAAAAAATCGGAATTGGGCCACTTGAACCGTGCAGTGTAAAGACAGTCTATGTCTCTGCATCTCAGTGAACACTGTTGTTGTTACTCCTGCTGCTCCAGGATCTTTGGAGGAGAATCTGAGGCGCCACTCCGGCCTCCTGGACGTCCACACCTCTCAGCTCAATCGCAACAAGCAGCGGCTGCAGGAACTGGAGGCCACGTCCTACGATGGGAAACTGATCTGGAAGATCCAGGACTTCAAGAAGAGGAAGGAAGCCGAGGTGAAAGGTGAGTGTCTGTGTCTGAGCAGCACGCCGTTCCACACGGGAGGCTGTGGCTACAAAATGGCCGTCAAAGCCTATCTGAACGGGGACGGAGAGGGAAGAGGGACACACCTGTCGCTCTATGTGGTCCTGATGCCCGGAGACTTCGACGCTCTGCTACCGTGGCCGTTCAGACAGACCGTGTCTCTGTCCATTCTGGACCAAAGTGGTGCCGGAAACCACCGCAGTCTGAACTTCAGACCCGACCCCATGTCCAAGAGTTTCCAGCAGCCGGCTGCCGGGACTGGGAGCAACATCGCCGTCGGGTTCTCGTGCTTCATCTCTCTGGACAAACTAGAAACTCCTCCGAACGCTGCGTATGTCAAAGACGACACGCTGTTTGTCAAAGTGAAGGTGGACATGTCAGGTTTGGATTCCCTGTGATGGACTTGATTGGTTACTTTGCCGCTGTCTGGTGGTGGATGCTGGAATAACAAAGTAGAGGACGACAACACAACACAACACTGTAGTGATCGTCTTCTACAGAATACTGTTCTGTACGGCCAGTAGTAAAATTAGAAATAAAGAAAAAGAATATACTACTAGAGAATACATTCACAAGCACAGTGGAAAAATACAAGGACTCTACAGCAGTAGAGACAGGTGGTTAAGCTGTATGAACATATGAACAAATCATCAAATATGTTAAAGTTGGACAGAAATGTGTGTCTGTTGAAGCACAGGAGTCTTAACACCTGTGCAGTGTTGTTTCCTAACTAATAACCTGTGGGTTTTACAGGTTCTGGTTGTTGTGTCCATCTGTTTCCAGTCTTTATGCTAAGCTAAGATAAAATGTAGCTTCACATTCAGCATAATGACATGAATTCTCTTTAAAATGTTGAACTTTAGCTTAAAACCAAATGATCATCACTGACGTATGATGGAGTTTTGACTGAAAATACAAAATCTGACTGAAGACTGAATACATTTTTTAAATTATTTATTATCTCAACATCACAACTTCATTATCTGATCATCTAAGAATAACTACTCACAATTAGATAAAGTTATTTTAGTCTGTTATTCTGAGACCAGGATTTAATCAGGACTCATTTCTTGTGAAAATAAATAAATCATTAGCTCTGGAGTAAAAAAATAAAAATATTTGCACCAAAAACACACGTGATTTAACTGAAAAAAATGAGATTATGAAGTTGTGACTGGAAGATAAACAGGATATAAAACAACCATGAGGTGCACTAATTTATTTCTGGAGTCGTAGCTACTGGAGCCCTGTGATTGGCTGTAGGCCTACCACTGTAGAAAGGTATGACTGTTATTGTTCAGGGTGTCTTAATTAAAACCATCTGTTCAATCTACGTTTATTACAAAGGAGTCGGAGTCACGTGTAGCTTCGGCAGAAATGAACTGTCACTAAGATCAGGTGAAAAATACACAAGGGGAGTTGAAAGGCTGCTGTTGATTAAAATATTGATTTGTGGTGGTTTATTGTGGCCTTAAAGACAATGAGTGCACTGTGGGGATTATGTTGATCGGGAATAAATTGAGGTGACGTCAATTTAGTGTCATTAACAAAGACAACAATGTATTTAAAGGAGCTATTTGTAAGTTTCTATTGCTACTCAGCTAACGCTAGCATTGGCAGCGATTCACTCACTAGTCTGTCTGGAGCAAACCGAGAGGTTATAATATGTCCTCTGAGCAGCTGCTTCTTCAGACTGGACGACTTGGTATTGGAAAGTGACCATAAGGTATGGCTGAACTTGGGCTAGCTAAAAGCATGCTAATTACTGTATAAGAGAAGCAGAAATAAATTCAAGCAAAACACACTGACACTGGTGATTTTTCCCACCTCTGGAAACTCTTAGTGATGCTAACGTTAGCTATGTAGCAACTGCAAAACTTTAAACTAAGAGCCTTTATGAGAATAACGACTTTCTAAATGCTTTTACCTTCTGGTGAAAACATGACTCAGGGAAATAAATAATAATAAAGTTTTCTTATATTAAAGTGAAATATTGGTGATGTTTTCAATCTTTTTCACCAACATCTTGTCCACTTTCATCTTAAATATATATGTAATCGTTTGTTTGAGTTATTTGAAGAGAATGACACAAAGAGATCTGTTTCAAACATTGTCCATTGTGCACCTGTCACAGAATAGTACCTATTCATAATTAATAATCAATAGAACTGTTCCAGTGTTATTCAGTTGTGATTCAGGTGTAAAATACGGTTAAAACCTGTACTTTATTTGTACAAATTTACAAAAACAGTGTTTTGATAAAGCATTTGGTATTAAATTGTAGATTGTGATGTAGATGCCTCTGGATTTCGGCCATCGCTGATAAAAACAAATACTACATTCAACAGGTTGTTAATAAACTTTATTCGGAACTAACAATGTTTCTTGTCGGCTACGTAAACAGCTGTTAAAGCTAACATTAGCTAGAGAGCAGTTAGCAAAAACACCTTCAAGAGCAACTTTGCATGATGGGTACATTGATCCAATGAAAATCTGACAAAAATATTGATGTTCAACTAAAAACCATGATAACTTTGGCAAAAGGGAATTAGAGCTGAATGAAGCTTCATGTCCGTGAAGGTTCTCAGTCATCCAGGTCATCTTATTCTTGTGGAGTTGTAGTAAAAATCAACTGGACGAAGAGAGATGAAGACGAAGAGAAGAAGTCCAGTTGTTTTTTACTACAACTCCACAAGAAGAAAATGAAGCTTCACTGCACCACAAAAGACTTTCCTACAACGAGCACAGTGACAATGAGGAATTGGATAAAACCCAGAACCCAGGGTGAAGAGGTTCGGTGAAGGTGGTGTTGAAGGTGTGGAGGTGGATCAGTGAGCCAGAGGAGACTCTGTAGAAGGACAGCAGTCCAGCGGGACAGTCCACATACACTGCTACTCTTTTAGAGCCTGAGTCGCAACGGAGGTCGATTCTTTCCTTTTTGTGACTGACAGAGAAACCGTCGTCATCGAAGCAGCTCAGACTCCACGACTGATCGTTTTCTCCAAACCTGCTGTCGAAGCAGCGTCCTTTCCTCCTGATTCCTCTGTAGGTCACCGCTATGTGAACCGTTCCCTCCCACTCCACCTCCCAGTAACCGTAACCAGTCAGACCGTCTCTACACAGCAGCTGCCGCCAGTGGTCGAATCTCTCAGGGTGGTAACCGTACGACTGATTCTCTCTCACTGACTCCACCTTCCTGTTGTTGGCCGACAGTCTGAGGTTTCTGTGAACTGTGTTGCAGTCCACTATGAGTTCACTGGCGTCTGATGGAGACAACAAGGCACAATGAAACAGAAGGTTATCATCCAGCACAGTGGTCACCAACGATCCTAGAGAAAAGGACCAAGACGTTTTTGTTTGAATGAACTGTGTTTAAATTGCATGAGTTAAAGAGCTTCATCACAGCTTCTTGTTTTAGGATTAAATAGGACATGTAGCCTTGTTTGCATTTTTCTTAGGGAAACTGTCAACTGTTCAGCTTCCTCATTTAAGCTTGTTAAGTTGAAACTAAGGATCACATTTACCATTTTACAGAATTCTTTTAGAAAGTACAACTGTGGGGCGCTCTGGGAGGAGTTTAATACTCTTCTGTGTTTTATCGTTGAATGATTGATGTATCTACATCTGTTTAAGACTTTAACCAAGGACAAGTTGAAAGTGGACTGAGGGGTACTGACTCTAGTCCGTGAGGACCATCAATGCTGCTTCCATACAGTTTTCAAGCTTTTTACCTTCTATGTCAATGTCTTTCCTGTGGTCAGCCTCGAAATATGAACGAGAACCCTAGGAGCTTCTAAGGGGTCCAGCTTGAGTCAGAAATGGAATATTTTCCCACTCTTACATGATGTCATCATGGGCTCTAATTTTGTACCAGGTGCAGGCGAGGCGCAGGATGGC
Organism: Trachurus japonicus; assembly: GCF_045865225.1. Lineage (NCBI taxonomy): Eukaryota > Metazoa > Chordata > Actinopteri > Carangiformes > Carangidae > Trachurus > Trachurus japonicus. The sequence goes on from NC_140907.1 coordinate 40,004,849, forward strand.
GAACCCTGTGCAGTGCTACTATCGTCCCGCACAACACTTCACGCAGTCAATTTGAAAATTTGGCAGACCAAGGTGCGGCAAGATGGGTGTTGTATCGCTTAGGTTTTATCCAATACCGGTGCCAAACCGGTACTTTTTAAACGGCTTAAAAACGTGCCTAAATGGTGCCCAAAACGGTGCTTAAAACTAACCCTTCTGGGGCGGTGTTTAGCTCAGTTGGTAGAGCACCCGCCCCATGTGTTGAGGCAGCCCCGATTCGAATCCTGCGTCGGACGGCCCTATCCTGCGTGTCATTCCCCCTCTCTGCCTCCCATTTCCTGTCACACTCTCAACTGTCCTAATAAAGGCATGAAAATCCAAAAAATTATACTTAAAAAAACAAAAAAAAAACTAACCCTTCTACCCCCTAACTTCTAACCAGTTAAGGCATTTTGTGACGTGCAAGTTGAACAGAATATTAATTTAAAAAATATAAATACAACTAAGACTAAGGAAAAAATTAACCAATATAAAATAAAATTAACAACAAACTGTTAGAATTATCATAAAAGAAACAGCAGTGTCAACACCGCTTGTGCTGATCAGTTTTTTTCATGCCGAGGTTATAAAACACATATAACACCAGGAGGGAGGGAGGTGGGAAAGAGGTGTACCTGCGCCGGGGTGCGTCGCGTGCCAAACTTGCAAAGTGTGTGGACACGCCCCGTTGGCGTGGTGCTCTTGCACTGCGCCTTGCCTTGCGCCTGGTCTGTGAAATTTGAGCCCCATGTCTTGAGGCAATCATTTACAGACTGATTTTCATTTGATTTTCATGAGCTGCCTCGTTTACTTACACTTCCTCAGACCTGGTTTTAGCCTCTGTTCTCCACCATGGTCCAGCCTGGAGGAGGAAACAGGGTTAGAATGAAAAGTCTCACGGTCAGATTAAATCTTTGTAGCCTGGATGGAAGCACTGCTCGGACCATTATTAGGTCTCCACCATCACTGGTGACGTTGTTGTCTAATTACATATGGTAGTACATATGGTCCACACAGATCCTGGTCTTAAGTGAGTCTCAGTCGTCAGTTTATTAATGGGACAGAAAAGACGAATGTGTAAGCTGTTGTTGTTGTCATGCTGTCGTCTTTTCCAACCTGAGTGTCTCTAGTCTCGAGCCTGGACTCTTCAGCAGCTTCTCTCCTGAGGCTCCTGGATGGTTGTAGCTCAGGTCCAGCTCTCTCAGATGGGAGGGGTTAGACCTCAGAGCTGAGGCCAAAGAAGAACAACCTGCCTCTGTGACCTGACATCCAGACAACCTGTAGAGAGACACAAGTTTAACATGTCCTTCTGTAAAGCAACGGTCGTCTACTGATCAAAAAAATGTTTCCTGACCCGAGAGTCTCCAGTTCACAGTGTGGACTCTTCAGTCCACCAGACAGCAGCTTCACTCCTGAGTCCTGCAGGTCGTTGTTACTCAGGTCCAGGTGTCTCAGACTAGAGGACTGGGAGCTGAGGACTGAGGACAGAGCTGCACAGCTTCTCTCTGAGAGCTTACAGCCACTCAGTCTTAGGGGGGAAAAAGGATAAGAAACATGTGACAACATTTGTCTCTGTATTAAGTGTCTGCATTACAAATGTGATCTTTGACAAACTCAAGAACTGCCCTCAAAGTCTTCCCACCTGAGAGTGTCCAGTCTACATGGTGAATCCTCCAGTTTTGCAGCCAAAAGCTTCACTCCCGAGTCTCCTGGATGGTTGTAGCTCAGGTCCAGCTCTCTCAAATGTGAAGGGTTGGAGCTCAGAGCTGAGGCCAGAGAAGAACAATCTGCCTCTGTGAGCTGACAACCAGACAACCTGCAGAGACAGAGTTTACTATGTATATGAAAATGTAACCTGCAATAATTTGGGTGTGTTGGAATATTGATCACACCGGTGGCTACATAAATTTCAAAAATGTTGTTGTAAAGCAGAGAAAATAGGAAGGATAGGTTGTGCTGGAACCAAAGAAAACAAACCAGAAACATGTGCCAAAGAAGTCGAACAAACTAGCAAAAACAGTTTTCAAACATTCATCTTTTCAGTACAGTACTGTCATCTCCTGACCTGAGAGTCTCCAGTCCACAGTGTGGACTCTTCAGTTCTACAGAGATCAGCTTCATTCCTGGATCCTCTAGGATGTTGTTACTCAGATCCAGTTCTGTCAAACTAGAGGACCTGGAGCTGAGAACTGAGGCCAGAGCTTCACAGCTTCTCACCGAGAGGTAATAGCCATTCAGTCTTAGAAAATAAAAATAAGACACACCACAACATTAGACTCTACATTTAAGATGAGGTTTTCACGACACTTTGGTAACCACAGTTTTTATGGGATTTTGAAAAAGTGATTCAAATGCTACCAAATTACAAATGTCTGGGTCACTCATGTCTAGACATTGATGAGTTCTAGTTAAAGTGTGTTGGGACAGTAAGATGAACAGACTGAGAACTTTATCTTAATAGATAAAAACAGCTATTGCCAAGGTGATATTTCATGCGAACACCCTGACTCAAAATTAAAAGAGATGATGGATTGGTCTTGTTTGGAGGAGAATGGAAACCTGTAATGATCATTACATACCCAAATGCAAAACAGCCTGTCTGAGCTAAGGTGTGTGAATATGTAACGTCTTGTTACCCGAGTCTTTGGAGTTTGCAGTTGGGGCTTTTCAGGCCTTCAGAGAGCAGCTTGATTCCAGAGTCCTGCAGTTTATTCCTGGACAGATCCAACTCCTCGAGACCAGAAGATTTTGTGCTTAGAACCTTTGAAATATACTCACATGATCTGTCAGTGAGGTTACAGTCACTCAGCCTAAAGGGGAAAAGAAAACAACAAACCTAAAAAACCTGACTGTCACAGTGGATGGGTTTCTTGAAGCCAAATACTTACAAAGCTGTCTTTGATACTTCGAGCACTGGTAACAGTCTCTCCAGAACTTCATCTGATCTGTAGTATTTCTTCAGGTCAAACACATCCGGGTCTTCATTGGAGACACGTAACACAAAGGCCAGAGCTGACCAATGTGCAGGGGAAATTTTGCTAACATCCCCTGAGCTGTGGTACTTCTGGACCTGCTCCACCAGAGACTGGTCACCCAACTCATATAAGCAGTGGAACAGATTGATGCTCTTGTCGGTATAAGACAGTCTCTTGATCCTATCATGAATGTACTTTATTGTCTCCTGGTTGCTCTGTTGACGTCTTCCTTTGAATCTGAACTCTCTCTGAAGAAGTTTTTGATTTTCATCCTTGGACAGACCGAGCAGGAAGCGCAGAAACAAGTCCCACCGTCCATGATCACTTTTGAAGAACATATTCACAGCATTCCTATGGAGGAGAAGGAGGCTTTCTCCTTTCACTGCCGTCACATTCGTGGTCTGCCTGGGAAGCAGGTTTTCACCACTGTCTATGAAGGTCTCCAATACATAGAGAGCTGCAAGAAACTCCTGAACACTTAAATGTATAAATGAGTAACACTGCTGGTTGTGAAGACCATTTTCTTTTCTTATAATCTGCGTACAAACTCCTGAATAAACTGCAGCTTGTTTTGGATCAATTTCACAAGCTTTCAGATCTTCTTCATAGAAGATGATGTTGCCCTGTCTCAGTTGTTCAAATGCCAGCTTCCCCAACTTCATGATCAAATCTTTGTCTGCCTCAACGTCCTGATAAGCCTTCTGTAGTTTACGTTTTGTTTGGATGATCAGAAAGTGAGAGTACATTTCAGTCAAAGTCTTGGGCAATTCACCTTCATGAGCATTTGTGAGGAGACTCTGGAGAGACGTGGCTGAAATCCAGCAGAACACAGGAATGTGGCACATGATGTACACACTTCTTAATGCCTTTGACTGAAGATGACTGAAGATCTTCTCAGCCATATCTTTGTCAGCAACTTTCTTTTTAAAGTACTCCTCCTTCTGCTCATCGTTAAAGCCTCGTACCTCCGTCACTCTGTTGATGAACTCTGGAGGAATCCTGCTGGCTGCAGCTGGTCTGCTTGTGATCCAGACTGAGGCTTTGTGCAGGAGGTTCCCGCTGATTAAGTTGGTTAACAGGATGTCGACAGTTGCAGCCTCTGTAACACTGCGGCACATCTTATTATTGCCAAAGTCCAAAGGGAATTTGCTTTCATCCAGGCCATCAAAGATGAACAAGACGCTGGAATCGTTGTAGTTTGATGTTTCTAAATCCCTCACTTCGTTGAAATAGTAACATATAAAGTCAGTCAGACTGAAACATTTGTCTTTTATCAAATTCAAGTCCCTGAATGTGAATGGAAATATGAACTGGATGGTCTGATTGGCTGTTCCTTCTGCCCAGTCATGAGTGAATTTCTGTACAGCGACAGTTTTCCCAATGCCAGCGATTCCCTTGGTCAGAACTCTCTGGGGAGGGTTTTCTTCATTGGATAAAGGGTCAAATATGTTATTGAGGTAGATTTTCTTCTCCTCACTTGTGCACCTTGGATATTCTAATTCAATAACTTCATGTTCATTGTTAACCTCCCCACTGCCCCCTTCTGTGATGTAGAGGTCTGTATAGATCTTGTTCAAAGGAGTCGAAGATCCATTTGCCTTTGTCCCTTGAAACAGATTCTTCGTTTTATTTAGAAGGAAAGACTTTAGTTCTTCTTGGCACCTTAAGATGCTTTCTGAAAGACGAATTAGAGTAAAGTTGCATCAGTAATAATCATTTGCTAAAACATTGTAATATAAGAAAATGTCTGTCTGTCTGTCTGTCTGTCTGTCTGTCTGTCTGTCTGTCTGTCTGTCTGTCTGTCTGTCTGTCTGTCTGTATATCATTAACCAAACTTGTTTAATCCATATAGCTGTTCTTTTATTTCTTTTACACAAGATAAAATGTCAGCAGAGATTTTTTTTAGTAAAGCAGCAGACAATTAGACTGTAAAAGCCACGTTACCTTCATTTTTGAGACTCACATCGAGCTCTTCTGTTTTGGCAGCAGGTTGGACTGGAAGATAAACATAGAAAATCTCTTGATAAACACAAGGACAATCAAATGCATTTTCTTACATTTTAGGCAATTAAAGGCATTGATTTATAGATAAATTTAGGGGACACAATTACCGTATGTTTGGTTGACAGTGACATTTAGATCCCTCTCCACATGAACGTCAGTAAACTGAGGTGTGCAGACTACACCTCCAGTCTGGGCCGTGATTATCATGGGCCGAGTTTCCTTTTGTGTTATAGCTGAGTGAGAACAGATAAAATAATCAGAAGCCAAGAATCATCATTTCCTTTTAATAACTGAAACACATTTACCTTCAGACTGATGGGATAACTAAGAAATATGTGCAAGAGATCTGAATTGTACATTGTTTTGATAAGTTCTTTATAAATAAAATTATTATTATTATTATATTATTTCCAATTTTGTGTTTTGATTGTGGTTCCCATTGATTCCAATTCTTTCAAGAGGTGGGGTCAAAAAGTTTGCATGATCTAAATGAGGAACCTAACCTGAGTTCCTTTTGGATGCCCAACCCTACCTAGCCTATAATTTATCTTAAGCAGCTGTTTTGATGACTTGATAAAAAAAAAAGTCTCGACTTGAAAGTTAAAGATTCGGGACTTGACTGATTTGACTTGAGACACAATGACTTGAATGACTTGAGTGTTGTTCATTTCATGTGTTCAATTTGAATATAAAATATCTAATATATGAGCACAGGCTGAGAATTGCACTGTCATGATTGGATTACTACCCTGTCAATCAGTCATGCCAGTTTGGTGGAACTCGTTTTTACTTGGACTTATTACACGGCTCTATTCATGTTGAATGAATGTTCCATACAACCTGTCGGGGTTTATTTCTCCATAACAACCTCCGAACTATACATTATCCCTTACAGCCTCAAGTACATCCCATGTCATTTTCACATGGTCAGGTCAAGTCCTGTGATAGGTCAAGACTTGTGTGACTTGGTCCCATCTCTGTTTGAATATGTCACACACATTTACATAATGTGATGTGATCAATAAGAGTGAACTGCAAATACATTTACATAGCAGTTAGAGGGGAGACAAAAGAGGACAAAAGCCTCAACTATGTTGGAAAACATGTGACAGGAAAAGAAACTAGACTAGTGTAATAAAAAATAATATCTGAGTGCTGCATAGTGGGCTGTTGTTTGACAGAGTAAAGATTCCTGTAATTAGGGCACGTGTTGCAGTTGCACCACTATGCCACCCGCCAAGATCTGCCAGGAAGTGAAATGAGGAAGTGGTGGCTGAGACAAATGGACTTGAGGTTTTGATTTTTATGAAACTGTTTCATTTGCTTGTTCAAAGCTCTTTGAGTTTTCGCCTCTTGATGCACTATAAATTATTACATTTTTTCCTTTTACCAGTGGATTTTTTTCAACTGTGCAAAATGAAAAGAAAAAATCATTTTAACGTTGTGTTCTTTGCCTGCACAAATAAACTATTTTCAAACATCATTCCACAAACTCATTTTATTTCACACCGACACTCCGCGATGGACAAAGCAGTTTTGTTAAGTCACCTGTAGCTATACAAACACTTAATTTCTTTCTGTTCAATACAAAGCATTTTTTTGTTTAGAATGACTGCACTGACAGTGAAACCTCACAAGGAAAGAGAAGTCACCATCTTACCACACTGTGATGCTTCTTGACCCAAAGTCTGGTCGGTTGCCATCCAGTTTCCCATTCTGCACTCTTTTACCCAACTCCATGAGGAGCTGAGTGACTTTACATCATATAACTTCTGCACGCTTCATTTTCCGGTTATCTAGGCTGACAGAAGTGAGAGGATAAAAGAGCACACGCATCTGTAGTTAATAATTACCGCCAACGCTGCATGATGAGCAGAAATGAAAGTCAATTTTGATGGCGTGAAGGAGAAGGAAGTGGTTATTCAATGTGTTACCACCCTTTACTTGAATAGTAAAGGATGTTTTATTGTTTTATTCTGTTTTAAATATTTGTGTCTCAATGAATTATGGTGATTCATTATAAAATTGCAATTCCAAAGCATATATGCTTTGGAATATGCTTTGCATATATATATATGCTTTGGAATTGCAATTTTATATTATATATTTTATAAGTATATAAGTATATAAGTAGACACTCAGATCTGATCATTAGTAAATCAACAAAGTTTTAACAAAAGTTGATTGCATTTTTATTACCCACCGTTTTCTTATCCTAGTTTGACTAATGTCATTACATTTCTCCCTGGTTTATTACTTTATATTATCTTTATTTTTATATGGCTTAGTGTGTGTGGATAGTGTCGTTTTTATAGCTTTTATATTGTAAAACAATTTGTTTTTGATTCTTTTTAAGAGAAGTGCTTACTGATATTAAACTGGATCTTTTTGATCAGTAAGTCACACTTATTTGATTTATGCATGTGAATTACTAATTACTATAATAATTAGTAATAGGCAACACTTGATATCAGATATAGATAATACACTTAAAGAATATCCATCATTAGTGTTGTCCGAAGAAACAGGAAGTTGAACATCAATTTGAATCTCTCAATCTCCGTTCCATTTAAACTACTTTATGTTGATTCTACTTCATAAATATACACAATATATTCAAGACTCATGTACTTACACTCAGGTGTGTTGTTGGTATTCCTGCTGCAGACTGAACACAGAACTAAAACTCTTCCTGGTCCAAACAGCAGATTAGATGCTGTTAAGTTGAGTCGGGCCTGCTGCTGGTGAACAATGTGCACAGCCTCCTTGGTGGCTTGAGGTCTGCAACCAGCGTTGTGGTGCAACTAATATATTGATGTGTGGTGGCCCGGTGAGTGTGAGAGAATGACTCAGTGAGGGGTTATAGGCTAATTTAAGTGCTGCTCAACAACGCCACCTAGGGGAATTTCACCCCCAGGAAATAAATTTAGAAAGGCCACAGGTCTGAAAAACGTCCATAAAACTAGGCTAATACAACAACCATTTAATATCCAAGTGTCCTGAAGGGAGATAGTCCAGAGTTTACTCCAAACGACGTCAAACTCTGGACTATCTCCCTTCAGGACACTTGGATTGCAGTGGACGAGCAGTGTGGAGGAATATTAAATGGTTTTTGTGTAGTTTTATGGAGGTTTTTAGGTTGTCGGGCCCTATTACTCTCATATAAAGTTTTGGTTGGACTAGGAACCGGCCTCCCGGGTCTCCAGATGCACTTTGAGGAATGAAAAACGGCTCAGGAGCATTCATCAGCATGAGGGGGAGTTAATAATGACTGAATTTCTTTTTTTTTTGGTGAACTATTCCTTTAACTTTTATATGATAAACATTTAACTGATGATTATTTTCAAATTTAATCATTAGATCTTTAAAATAGTAGGAAAACTGGACCAATCAGAAGAATCTAAACAAACTTCTTCTCAGCACTTGATCATCATCATCACCACCATTTCCTCCAACAGGATCACACAGTGAAATCCAGACAACCTGTCCACATTTCTGTCTGTCGTTTGACACTGAATCAACTTTGAGATTTGTTTTTCAACTCAAAATAAACTTCCTGTTTGGTCCGAGCTGGAAAACAACAGTGTTTCTGACAACAAAGTGGTTTCAGTTCAAACCCAGTGATTTATTCTGTGTTAAAATGTATTTAACAGCGAAAGAGTCACAGTATAAAAAACAGACACAGTGAAATTCAAACTTTAACCAAAATAGAGAAGATTTCAGTTTTCACCATCTCATCTGTGTTTTCTCCTCCTGCAACATGAAGCTGTGTGTGAACACTCTGACCTCTGGTGGTGGACAACAGGAATCACAACACCAGTCATGATTGTTCCCACAAACTCTCAGCACCTGTTGAAGTAAAGAACAATAGATCAATATCAAACTCTCCTGAACCTTCCCATCCACAAAGTGTTTTACTGCTGTGTCATTTAGTGCAGCAACAACACAATAAAAGTCACAGTAGAAATATCAATTCATTAAATGTTACTCATTCTTGATTTTTAAAGCATCAACATAACCAGAATAAATATACTGTATAACAAACAGTGGTGTATGTAGGGTATAAGATCCTATGAGGACTGCTGAGCTAAATAACAAGACAATAAACAACTACAAAACATAGGCTACTTTCTTACAAACTCCTGTTTTTATGAAACTATATAAGAATGCTGTAAAATAGAAGTACTGAATGTCAGACCTAATGAAGGAAACAGTGTGACATACTGCCATGTAAATGTAACAGTACACTACATCAGAGGGGTAAAATATACAATACAGTCATCATTTCTTGTATTATCGGGGGGCTCTTGAAGTCCAGCTGGTCTCCATTTATGTTCAAAAAATGTCCAAAAGACAGTTCTGCCGGTGCTTTTACACACTCACCGTCATGTAATGATAAAATCACAAGACATACAAATATATATAATTCATAAAAAATATTAACTATTAAAAAATGAATTAATTATGTACACCAATAAAGATAACATTAAACTAATTAAAAAATAAAACTAAGGCATTTCAATTTCTATGTTTTAGCTTTATTCTCTTTTATTGTTTGTATTGTGAGTCTGTTGTTGTGTTTGTCTTCTTTATGGACCTTGAGTCTGAAATAAAGATAAAGATATAAAACTAAAGGTCGGTTGATTCGACACTAGTCAACTGCTTCACCTATAGGCCTAAATTAGTCCTCATCTCCTTGAATTGATGGGTTTGGTAAATGTCATTTTCTACTGTCAGTAGTGTGATAAATGTGATGAATTATAATGAAATAGCTGATAAATGTGATGAATAGTATATTTTGTGAATTTCTTTAGGTTTATTTTGTCTCTTTGGTGAGGGATTTAAAGTTGTTTTTGTTTTTTTTTACTTTTACACTTTTATTTTATTTCATTTTGGTTTATTCCATTCATGGTGTACATTCTTCACAAGGTTTCACAAAATTACATAATGTAGGCTACACATTGTCACCATTAATGAAAAGGTGAAAAACTTATAGTACCTGCCCCTCTCTGTTGTTATTACATTACTTCATAAAATATTATATTATCATATATTATCATATTTCAAGAGGACAGGTGGAGAGAGACAGGAAATGGGGAGTGAATGACACGCAGAAAAAGTTGATGAGGGGGATTCAAACTCGGACTCGTTGCAGTAAGAACAATAATAACCTCTGCAGCATCTGCTGAGCTATAAACCGCACTTTGACTAAAAAGAACATGATAGGCTACTTACTCATTGATCCTGTTAGTCGTAGCCTATTGGACCAGACCTCCACTCTTCTTTGTACTGTAAGTTACGTTCCTTATATTCATCATAAATCTCCATAAGCAGCGTTTACTCCGCTCGGTGCGCGCGTTTCCGGCCATTAAATGATATTTTCGGCACTCGACTTGTACGAGGAGAGGGTTTCAGGTGGAGCCAGCTGATCTGGAGCTTGATTGATCGGGTTGGAGCTTGGTTTGGAGTTCGCGCTAAGGATTAGCGACACAACAGCTGGAAAACAACAATAACACAGGATACAGGATCGTCCATGATATGTGAGTAACATCTAACTTCTTTCTGTCTTCTCCTCCTCCTCCTCCTCCTCCTCCTCCTCCTCAGTAGCGTTAGCATTTTGCACTTTGAGATTAGGCTACTTTATGAAAAGTGTTTTACAAATCAAATGTATTAGCCTATTTATTATTAGGCTATTATTATTAGCATCACCTCCTGTGTGGCGGAGGTTGCACACCACTGATGACGCAACGACGGTTACTAACGGTTACTAACGGTCGGATTTTTGAAAATCTTAGATGTGTGAAATCGTAGTTTTAAAGGTGTTCAAATGGCCGTTTGTCCTGTTCGTTGCACCTGCTTCCATGAGTTTCCACGAGTTACGTTTCCGCACGAGTTTACCTCAGTAAGGAAAACGAATTTGATTGGTTGTTGTCGAGCGGGCGGGATATTCAATGTTTGGGGCGGGACCGAGCTTGGTGTGTGTGTGTGTGTGTGTGCGAGTGTGTTTAGCTAACGTTAGCTAACTGTTAGGCTTGCTACGTTATAGCTTGCTAACTTAGCTAGCTAGGCTAAGTGATGGAGCACAGGGATCTGGAGGAAGAGAGTTTGTTTCGGCTGTGATGGACGAGTCTACTCGTTTTTCTCAGACGTTTGATTGACGGATTACGGTTCCTGATATTGTTGGCTGATAAATCGTGAGCAACGTGACGCAGAATTCGTTCACCTGCATTATCCAATGGCCGGATTTACTCGAATAGAATTTTGCACAAAGTTTGGGCTACATCGTCTGATAGGTGAGTGATTACACTATTTTTAAGACCCACAGTGGGCTCAAATTCAATTTTCTTTTCTGAATACTTTTAATCTTATCTGGTACCTTTTGAATAATGTCGAAATGTTCTGTGTTAGAGAGTTATTATACTGCACATCCATGCTTTGGTTAAACATACATTTTAAAGAGGACCAATGCAATACGTCGGCCTCTATAAGAACCCGGCGCCAGCGCTGCTGCTCCCCGTGGCGGGGGCCGCCGAGTGTTGCCCGGCGACAAGCAGCAGCAGCAGTCGGATAGGATAAGATGTGCAGCAGCAGGTCTGAGGGCAGGTGGTCCACCCGGAGCTCCGTGTTAGCCGCTGCCATCGTTAGTAGCCGCTCTTTTCCTCTTCTATGGCGATTTAACTGCAGCGGAAACTCCAGAGTGTCTCACCGGCGCCACCTGCTGCACGAAGACCACCGCTACAGGCGCTCTCCGCTACAACAACACGACTAGACAACACAGAGACTTTCTAATAACATGATTATAGTAGAAACAGAAAGGCAGAGGTTGGAAAAATAATCAAAACACTGACATAACAATTATTAAAAAGATCAACATGCACTAATTACTGGTGATGACTAAAAGCGAGATGATGATGAGCATCCGTAATATTTAACATATGAATCCATTCTTGCTCTGTACTAAACATGTCAGCCATGTATGTACTGGAAAAAAAAGATAACCACAAGTTATCAGAGGTCCTCTTATGATAACTACTATTATTACTATTACACAAGGTGTTGAGGTGTTTCCTCCTCGTCTAAGATAGTTGACAATGTCATTGTTTTTACAGTTGTTGGTTCAACTCAAGATGACAACTCATCATCCAGTTGCCACTCATGAAGGAAGCCAATCCTCTTGACTCCAGCAGAGTCAGGTCAGTCTTATTCATATAGTGCCAACTCCCAACAGAGTTATCACAAGGCACATTACAAAAAGAGAAGGTTTAGACCTTGTCTTCATAGTAGCATTTACAGAGACCCAACAGATCCAATCGTCATCAATCGTGAAACTGGGAGAAGATTTGACAGCTTGCGATGGAAATAAAGCCACTTCCTCATCAATGACTGGAGACCTGCAGCCACTGTAACATAACTCAAAGATCGGGGATGACAGTGAGTCATTTACATGTAAACAAGAAGTCATTTATTAAACACAATGTAACAGGACAACAACAGTTTGTACTTTTCACTTTTCACAATATGGTCAAAGAGTTGATTATAAATGATGATTATAAATAATAATAAATGATTGTGTTTGTAGATAAAGAGGTATTTTTGGTGAAAAGTCGTACTCACTGCCTGAGAACCAACAAAGTCTCTGAGCTTCTACCTGCTTCATTCAGATTTTTACAAAATGTCACAGCCTCCCTTTGAAGGTACAGTAGTCTCTGCACTGATTACTGAGTTTTATAGAAAACGAGGTATTTTAATGAAGAAAAGCTCAAAGAAACGACATCTCCTTATTATCTCTTACAGTACTACATCTAAAACCTCAACATTTCTCATATATACTGTACATATTCCTGATGTTCTGTAACTGAACAAGTTTATTTTATTGCAGCATTAAATGTACAGTACCATTAAAAACACATCAAAGTTCACAGAATACAAAAAGACTGTTGTTCTCAGTAGTATTAAAAATATATATATATTTTTTAAATAAAAAAGTCGTTTGTTTTAACCCAATAATCTGAGCTGCTGTGGTTCTGACACTGCAGTGACGTTTCCCTCTGGTGAACACTGACACACAGATCAGTGATGACGACTGCTTCACCACACTTCAAACTGCCTGTGTCTCTGGAAGGCTGCTCTGTCCACGATGCTGTTGTTGAAGAGTCTGGAAGGAAAACACAGAGCAGAGAGTGAACGTCACTCACTGACACACAACAACAACAACAACAACAACAACAACAACAACGTGTGAACTCATCAGAGCTGCCGACTCTAATGTGAACTCACCGCACAGACTCCATGGACGGGTTGATGGAGACCAGCTGCAGCAACTGGACTGTAGACGCATCAGTGATGTTGTTGTGACTCAAACTGGAACACACACACACACACACACACACAGAGGAAGACGAGAGACAGGACAATCAAAGTCCAGACATTACTGTAAGTTCATATTTAAATGTCCAGAAACATTTGTCCACATCACACACTGACAGGAATCTTCAGATGCTATAAACTAGAATAATGTTTGGACTATATTTATTTTTCTGGATCTTTTATTTCAGTTTAACTCCTGTTTATGTTGTTTTAATGAATATTTGTATATATTTAAAGCTGACACTACATCACACACAGTGTTGTCTCATGAACAGTGTGTCACTCACTCCAGGACTTGGACTTTGTGCAGATGTGTGGTGAGTGTGAGCAGCAGCTGGTCAGTGAGCCGACAGTGACTGAGGTACAGCTCCTTCAGTCCTTCAGACCAGTCCAGCATCCGGCCCAGATCTCCACAGACCCTCTGATCCAGATCTGTGTGACTGAGGTCCAGCTCTCCACCCAGGGCTCCACTCAGGGACAGCGCCCGTCTCCTCGTGTCCCTCTCAGAGCTCACAGGAACCAGGGACAGCAGGCGGAGGACGACGCCTTTACCGGCTCTGCAACACAAGCAACAGAGAGCAGACTGTCATGGTGCATGAACATGAAAGAGAAGCAGCTTCCTCTCTGCTTCAGCTCATTCTCTGCACCTGACAGTCCCTCCAGGAATTCGCGATGTTGCGATCGCAACAATTGACGCAAATTCAGCCAATCCCCGCGAATTTTTGCGATCTTGCAATTTTGTACAATCACCGCAACTTTTCCGCAAATTGGACCAATAGTCGGTGCTTTCCGCGAGTTACACAGAGTAGCGAATCTGGACGGAGCGGTGGTTGAAAGTGAGTCCACAGAGGAACAGCGTGGCTGGGCTGACGGCAAGAAACTTGATACAAGGTGCACAAAGTGATAAGTAAAGGAACACAAGCTGAGTTGAACGTGTTGATTGTGTGAGTTGTTCTGGTTGACCACCCGAGGTTGTGTCAACCCCGCAGCACTCGCTGAGGGGGAATCCAGTGAATGCGCCACCGCAGGGCCGGAGCGGTGCAGCCGGCGGCCAGGTGCCCCTCCCCCCATCCTAGGGGGCCCTGGCCCTGGACTTGAGTAGCCACCCTCCCCTTTTTATTCAAAGACTGGACTATTTTAATGGCATTTTAAAACAGTTCTTTTACCACGATTTTTAAACAGACATTTTAAAAAAAAGTAAAACAACTTTCAACTCTATGTAGTTTTCCTGTGCCTTTCTTAAAAAGTGGAAACTTATTTTGTGACATTTCAAAATTTTCAATTTTCCTTTGATTTTTAATTATTCAGAACAAAACTGCAACTTTTTTTTGCAACTTTCGCTGTCTCCCGCAATTTAATCGCAACAAAAGCGCTTAAAACATCGCAACATGCACCGCAATTTTTCCAAAATGTGGCCGCAAAATCAGGCATTTTAGGCCACAACAATCATAAAAAAAGCCCGCAAAATCCTGGAGGGACTGACCTGAGGCGGACTTTGTGTAGGACAGGAAATAGCAGGTCCAGTCCGCTGTCGTCCACCTCACAGTCTCTCAGGTCCAGCTGAGCATCCTGGCTGCTACGTGTCAGGACGGAGGAGACGGCCCAGCAGTCCTCAGCAGTCAGACACAGAGTCTCAGGCTGGTCCTGCTCTGACAGATCCACTGAGAGGGAACAGGACAGATCCAACCTGTGCTGAGTGGCTCTCAGCAGCCGTGATGCTGCCTCCTGCTGGACGCCACCGGCAGCACAGCAGTGGAGGAACCTCAGCAGCAGCTTCCTGTCAACACTGATACATACATCACTGTGTTAAAGGGATAGTGCAACATTTTGGCAAATTGGCCCATTGCCATAATCCCTATAGTCATAGCAGTAGGTTTGTTACTTTTAATTGTCGGTGCAAGCTATTTTTAGAACGGCGGAGCAGAGCCGTGAGCTGCTCAGAGCTACGCTACGGAGGCTCATGGGATTTCTTGGTTTCCCTCATCAAACTCATCAAATACACAATCCAACAACTCCACAACGCTCTGGTGGACAAGTTGTGAGCTCCACATTCACCACGCTATGAGATAATAACACAACGTTACCAGACAGAGTTGTTTTAGAGGGAAATTCATGCAAAACCGCTGATGTGTGTCCCCATCGGAGGCAGTTTTTCATCATCAGTCTCTGCATTTCCCTCTAAAACAACTCTGTGTGGTAACGTTGTGTTATTATCTCATAGCGTGGTGAATGTGCAGCTCACAACTTGTCCACCAGAGCGTTGTGGAGTTGTTGGATTGTGTATTTGATGAGTTTGATGAGGGAAACCAAGAAATCCCATAATGAGCCTCCGTAGCGTAGCTCTGAGCAGCTCACGGCTCTGCTCCGCCGTTCTAAAAACAGCTTGCACCGACAATTAAAGGTAACGAACCTACTGCTATGACTATAGGGATTATGGCAGTGGCATCATGGCAATTTGCTAAAATATTGAACTATCCCTTTAATGCACATCTACAGGGAAATACCACAGGCTGATGATGGGATGGAGCTCGTCTGTTTGTCTGACCTGAGCTGAGAAACTGTGTCCAGAGAGAAGAAGATGGACTGTGTCTTCTCTGCTGGTATGGAGGTCCACATCAGGTTCAGTTGAACTCTGTCACTGTGTCTGAGGGTGAAGAGCAGAGCAGCACAGTCCTCTGAGTCCAGCTCTGTGCAGGTCAGGTTGATCACATGATCAAGTATTCTCAGTAAACTGAGTAAACTCTGTCTGGACTGAGTTTCATAGATGTGTCTGATGGCGGTCAACACGAAGCTGGGAGTGGACCTGGAAACACCAGAACAGGGTTTAGATGTAGAGAAACAGCTGATGCAACAACAACAAGAACAGACATGACACAGAGGATCAACTGTTTGTCTGTGTCTGGTCAGAGGTCAAATCAAACATCAATAAACTGATCACCGTTTAATGCTGATCCTGTCCAGGAAGGGAAGCAGCTGAGTGAAGTTCTCCTGTAAGAAGTGGTGTTTCCTTAGGTCCACAGTGAAGGTCTGAGCTGGTGAAAGCTGCAGCAGATAGTGAAGAAGATCCCAGTCCAGACAGCAGCAGCTCAGGTCTCCACCAGTCTTAGTCAAGGTGGACAACGTCAAGTCCTGGTCCTGGACTTCATGGAGGAAGGTCAGGAGCTGCTGGAGACTCTCTGCACTCAGTCTGTAGGTTCAACAAATACAACTAGTGAATACACAGTGTGTGTGACCACAGTAACTAGAGTGGATCTGTGAGACTCAGGAAAGACATTTACTTGACTGGCAGAGGACCGTGGTGAAGCAGCAGTGTAACCAGACACCGAGCAGGGACACAGAACTCAGTCAGGTCCAAACGTCTGACGTTCCAGTGTCTCAGCAGAGACGCCACGCCACCGACCACCTGCTGCACTTTTCTTTCTGACGGCTGGACTTCCTCAGAGACAAGAGACAGCTCCTCAAGAGACACCGGACGGACCAAGCTCCGCCTTCTTACACATCGACACAGCAGCAAGGCCACGTAACTGGACAGCCTGAGAGTCAAGAGACAGGACAGAGCAGCTGTCACATCAATAACACATCTAACCGCTGAAACACAACAGAATGGATCAACTGTGGAAACACAATAACAGCACAATGAAAGACACACTCCACCACAATATGTACTAAAATAAATATCGTACTATCTGTACAATTAGTGTTGGCTGTGAGTGACATGATGGCAAAACAACAACAGATCAACAACAAAAACGTTTCAATGTTTGTCTGGTTTACCTGAGCTGTGAGATATAAGGCAGACACTGCAGAAAACTCCTCACTTCACTCTCTTCACCTGACCAGCCTGTCAGCTCCACTGGTTTCTTCTCTGGTTGGAGTTTCAGCACTTCCAGGAGGATGGAGGTCTTTCTCTCTGAGAGGTTTATGATCCAGACTGAAGGAGCTGACTGGAGAACTGACTGGAGAACTGGTTGTAATGCTGGAAGGAGTCTCAGACCTGTTTTAGTCTCATAGTCCTTCACAAGGGAGAAAAGATCCAGCAGAAAGTCACACTGATATTCTCTATCATAATAGTCCAGAAAGAATGATCTGTATCTGCACACTGATGTTAACGTCTCCAGTATCTTCTCTCCTGTCTGATGTTCTCTCTCTGCTGCTGCACAGATCAGATTCCCAAATAACTTGACTCCATCAGGGATGTCAATCCAGCCAGCAACACTGGAAGAGAAGAAAACATTGAATGAAGACGTCAGTATCAGAAACAGACACACAACACTGACATACAGGGAGTGGAGCTGCTAAAAGTCACTAAACAGCTGCTAATGAGCAAAACACAGCAGGGCTGCTTGATAATGGAAGAAAATCATAATCAGCATTATTTTGGTTAAGATTGAAATCATGATTATGTATGAAGGGTGGGGGTTGGGGGTTATTTTTCTTTGTTGTGCCAACGACCAACAACACAGGTCAGAGGAGCTAACCAACTAATTGACCAGCCAACAATGAATTACATTTTTCTTTTGTGAATGAAGTGACAAATGTTGATAGAAGAATGATTGTTCATTTATAGAAGGATGCTGTTGTTATTGTTGTTGTGCAGGATATGGAACTGCTGTTTTAAAGATATGAGTTGAGGTTTTTTCTTTCTTTTTTTAAAATTGCCCATTCATTCAGGTTGGGTGGTGGGAAAAACACTTCTGCAGTGCACCCCAGTCTTATAATGTCGAGGTAAATCCTGTATATGTTTTTGCTTCTCGTGTTTCCACAGTAGAGAACTTGTTCTACCTTTCTTGTTGACAACAAGTGCTGCTCTCCCTCTGTTATTTTCACTCACGCATATTTTTAAATACCGCCGGTCACCACACACAAGTTCACAGTCTTGACTGAGTGAATGTGGTGCAGGCTTCAGGGGCAGAATCGTGTCTTTCAGAATAAAATCATCAATAGTCTAGGAAAATGACAACATACTTGTTTTTCTTTTGTATAAGATTTGAGATTGTTTGGTGCCAAAATCAAAATTAAATGATTCAACTTCACTTCATGTTGAAGGAACCAGGAATGTCAGACAACAGTGGTGGATCCTCCAATCACTGATCAATCAATTAGCTCCAAAGCCTGAAATACTGGACCTCCATTTAGAACACCCATCTTTCTGTTCAACTCTTTAGATCAATAAAGTTGTAGTGAAACATCATCAGGATTCACACTGGTTTACTGTCACTTCATCGTGACCCTGCTGTTTAATTTGAATAAAGCAAAGATGAATAAACAAATAGATAAAGCTCAATCTTCTAATAGATTAATTCTGTTACCTGAGCTGTGAGATATAAGGCAGACACTGCAGAAAACTCCTCACTACACTCTCTTCACCTGACCAGCCTGTCAGCATCACTGGTTTCTTCTCTGGTTGGAGTTTCAGCACTTCCAGGAGGATGGAGGTCTTTCTCTCTGAGAGGTTTATGATCCAGACTGAAGGAGCTGACTGGAGAACTGGTTGTAATGCTGGAAGGAGTCTCAGACCTGTTTTAGTCTCATAGTCCTTCACATGGGAGAAAAGATCCAGCAAGTCACACTGATATTCTGTATCATAATAGTCCATGTATGCCTCATCCAGAGAGAATAAATTGTCTCTGCACACTGATGTTAACGTCTCCAGTATCTTCTCTCCTGTCTGATGTTCTCTCTCTGCTGCTGCACAGATCAGATTCCCAAATAACTTGACTCCATCAGAGATGTCAAACTCTATAGAGAAACTGGAAGAGAAGAAAACATTGAATGAAGACGTCAGTATCAGAAACAGACACACAACACTGACATACAGGGAGTGGAGCTGCTAAAAGTCACTAAACAGCTGCTAATGAGCAAAACACAGCAGGGCTGCTTGATAATGGAAGAAAATCATAATCAGCATTATTTTGGTTAAGATTGAAATCATGATTATGTATGAAGGGTGGGGGTTGGGGGTTCTTTTTCTTTGTTGTGCCAACAACCAACAACACAGGTCCGAGGAGCTAACCAACCAGCTCACCATCCAACAATGACTCATTACATTTTCTTTTGTGAATGAAGTGACAAATGTTGATAGAAGAATGATTGTTAATTTATAGAAGGATGCTGTTGTTATTGTTGTTGTGCAGGGTATGGAACTGCTGTTTTAATGATATGAGCTGAGTTTTTTTCTTTCTTTCTTTTTTTTAATTGCCCATTCATTCAGGTTGGGTGGTGGGAAAAACACTTCTGCAGTGCACCCCAGTCTTATAATGTCGAGGTAAATCCTGTATATGTTTTTGCTTCTCGTGTTTCCACAGTAGAGAACTTGTTCTACCTTTCTTGTTGACAACAAGTGCTGCTCTCCCTCTGTTATTTTCACTCACGCATATTTTTAATTACCGCCGGTCACCACACACAAGTTCACAGTCTTGACTGAGTGAATGTGGTGCAGGCTTCAGGGACAGAACCGTTTCTTTCAGAATAAAATCCCAATAGTCTAGGAAAATGACAACATACTTGTTTTTCTTTTGTATAAGATTTGAGATTGTTTGGTGCCAAAATCAAAATTAAATGATTCAACTTCACTTCATGTTGAAGGAACCAGGAATGTCAGACAACAGTGGTGGATCCTCCAATCACTGATCAATCAATTAGCTCCAAAGCCTGAAATACTGGACCTCCATTTAGAACACCCATCTTTCTGTTCAACTCTTTAGATCAATAAAGTTGTAGTGAAACATCATCAGGATTCACACTGGTTTACTGTCACTTCATCATGATCTGTTTAATTTGAATAAAGCAAAGATGAATAAACAAATAGATAAAGCTCAATCTTCTAATAGATTCATTCTGTTACCCGAGCTGTGAGATATAAGGCAGACACTGCAGAAAACTCCTCACTTCACTCTCTTCACCTGACCAGCCTGTCAGCTCCACTGGTTTCTTCTCTGGTTGGAGTTTCAGCACTTCCAGGAGGATGGAGGTCTTTCTCTCTGAGAGCTTTATGATCCAGACTGAAGGAGCTGACTGGAGAACTGGTTGTAATGCTGGAAGGAGTCTCAGACCTGTTTTAGTCTCATAGTCCTTCACAAGGGAGAAAAGATCCAGCAGGAAACTACACTGATATTTCCTCTTAAAATAACCGTTTATGTCTCTCTCGGTTTGAAGGAATGTTTCGTATCTGCACACTGATGCTAATATCTCCAGTATCTTCTCTCCTGTCTGATGTTCTCTCTCTGCTGCTGCACAGATCAGATTCCCATAGACAGTGGTCTCTCCTGAAGGATCTGAGGACTGACGCACAAAACTGAAATCACAAGCACAAGAAAATAAAAAATAAGTGAGATGTATGTTTTTTAAACAAATACATTAAATGTTAACACAATGCTTAAATAAATATACAGTGATACTGTAATCCATTTATTAACCATTCATCCTATATACTGAGGCTCAGATCAGCTCTGGTTCTACAAAATCTAAATGTTAACTTCATTATGATGAATATAATAATTATGATGCCTGGGTCACTGTGTCACACCTGATCACTGTGAAGCCAAAAGGCACCAAACCTTTAACAGGTGTTTTGAGTACAGAACTTCAAAATCTCAGATGTTTACAAGGCAATAATAATTCACAATGTCATGACGTTTTATAGACTAATGAACAGATTGATAAAGGATGTAATTTATCTTTTATTTCATCCTTCTGTGTCATGTTTTCAAATCATAAATGAATGGACAGCCCAAAAAATGTTTTCATGCAATCACTGATGATTTTCCCAAATGGAAAAAATAAAAAACATTGGAATTTTCACGTCAGTTCACACTTCACCTTCAAACTAACAGTGAGCTGGTGTAGATGAAGAACACAGCTCCACTAATGGAAACTCAAGTCATGTTTAGTACAGTACATTTACCTGAGCTGTGAGATATAAGGCAGACACTGCAGAAAACTCCTCACTTCACTCTCTTCATCTGACCAGTCTGTCAGCCACACTGGTTTCTTCTCTGGTTGGAGTTTCAGCACTTCCAGGAGGATGGAGGTCTTTCTCTCTGAGAGGTTTATGATCCAGACTGAAGGGACTGAGTGTAATGCTGGAAGGAGTCTCAGACCTGTTTTAGTCTCATAGTCCTTCACAAGGGAGAAAAGATCCAGCAGGAAATCACTCTGATATTTCGTCTTAAAATAATCATCCATGTCTCTGTCACTAAGAGGGAATGTTTCGTATCTGCACACTGATGTTAACGTCTCCAGTATCTTCTCTCCTGTCTGATGTTCTCTCTCTGCTGCTGCACAGATCAGATTCCTTAAGACAGAGGTCTCTCCTGAAGGATCTGAGGACTGAGGCACAAAACTGAAATCACAAGCACAAGAAAAAAAAATAGTGAGATATATGGTTTTGAAACATTTCAATATCAAATATCATATCACATATGAAACACGCCTACGCAACATGTGTGTATAACACAAACACAACGTTAATACAATGTTTAAAAACATATCAACGATTCTTGTGGAGTTGTAGTAAAAAGCAACTGGACTTCTTCTCTTGTTTGAAGACGTTTCACCCCTCATCAAAGAGGCTTCTTCAGTTCTGAGACTAATGCCAGAAACCCAGGTATTTAAACCCAGAGTGGGTGGTCTTATGTTTGGTTTCTGGTGAAACCAAAGTCACATGACCACACCCACGAAACTGGGGGGGTGGTCATGTCTCCAGGTGTGTATGGGGTTTAAACTTCCTGGGGAGAGCTCCCAAGACAGCATTGTAGGTGGCAGATAGATTGTGTCTTAGGCCACCACCTCTGTTTAGAGAAGGTTTCTAAGTGGACATAGACGGCTTCTTTCACTCCTCTCTCAAACCATCTGGATTCCCTGTCCAAAACAAGGACACTGGAGTCCTCAGAGTGACCTTTCTCCTTCAGATGTAGATGTACAACTGAGTCCTGTCCCCATGAGGTGGCTCTTCTGTGTTGTGCCATGCGTCGGTGGAGGGGCTGTTTGGTTTCCCATATGTAGAGGTCTGAGCACTGCTCGCTGCATTGGACTGCATACACAACATTACTGAGTTTGTGCCTAGGTGTGCTTGGGGTGGACCAGTCTCTGTCTTTGGGTCTGGCCCAGTATGCAATTGACCTGGATATTGTGCTTGTGGAAGATCCTCCTGAATTTCTCAGATAGACCTGCCACGTATGGAATGACAATGTTCTTCCTGTTATCCTTCTCTGCCTCAGGTGTTTCTTTGTGGCGTACCCCGTAACCCCATACACACCTGGAGACATGACCACCCCCCCCCAGTTTCGGGGGGGTGGTCATGTGACTTTGGTTTCACCAGAGACCAAACATAGGACATACCATACATAATACCTGGGTTTCTTGCATTAGTCTCAGAACTGAAGAAGCCTCTTGGATGAGGGGTGAAACGTCTTCAAACAAGAGAAGAAGTCCAGTTGCTTTTTTACTAAAACTCCACAAGAATAAAATGACCTGGATGACTGAGAACCTACACCGACATATCAACAGTGATCAACAGTGACCACGATCGAATGATCTGAATATAGTAGGGGTTAGTGTTGGGCGATTTTGACATTCTCAGATCGTCCCAATCGCCCTCCCTGGAGATCGCCGATAGACCTATCTATCGCCGGGGTCCGGGGGGGGGAGGGGGGTTGGCGGCGGCGGCCGTTCCACGTGTTCGTTCGACCGGGGGGGGGGCGGCGGCGGCGGCGTATGAGTATCGCTTTTACCGTGCCCTGCTGTCATGCATGCGCGCTTCTCAGTGTGTGTGTGTGTGTGTGTGTGTGTGTGTGTGTGTGTGTGTGAGGGCTAATAACGGAGAAAGAGCGCTATGATCAATGAACGGAACGATATTGCGTTGCCGAAAGCCGAAAAATCGTCGTCGGGCTGTGACATACAGGGCTGGCGTCGGCAGCCTAGCATAGACTGTAAAAAGAAGCCTAGTCACAGCCACAACACCAGCTAAACGTGTTTCCTCAAATTTGAGGCGGAGTGGCCACCCTGTTTACCACAGAGATTTTGTGTGCGGTCATATGACTACCTGGCTCCGTCTGATTGGACGTCGCCAGTGGCTGCATTTGATTGGTGAAACACTGTCATTTGACAGAGTATCTGTTGGAAGCAGCCAGAGAAGCGGCTTCATTAAAACAAAACAAACAGATTGCGCATTAGATCAATAAAAAAGTAGCGAGTATGTGTGTGTGTAAAATCGGCAAGAAAACAAAACATCGCCGATCGTCCTTCCAATCGCCGATAGACGATTGGATCGCCAATCGGCACAACCCTAGTAGGGGTGTCACGATTCTCCAAATCCTCAATTCGATTTGATTTTCGGGTCACGATTCGATTCGATTCTCGATTTTTTTTCTTTTTCTTACAGCACAGAGGCCTATGCCATTTTCAGACTAGTCTAGTCTATGATCATTGGTTTTATTCATCAAATTTTGTACAGTAAATCGTATTTCAAAAGATGGGCTACATGCAATTTCCATAATGTATCACATTAGGCACTATGGTTACATTTAAATAATTTATTTACAATATAAAGGTAACAATTGCCCCCAAAAATCATGATCGAGAGAAAAATCATGATCGAGGGACCAAAATTGCCCCCAAGGGCAGCTGCAGCTGCTGTGCTGCCATGGACCTGATGATCCCGTATTCCTAAAGATTCTAAGAATCCTCTCAGAGAGCTCCTAACTTAACCTAAAGATTCCTAGCAAGGAGTCTTAGCTTAGGAGTGATTCCACAACACTCTCAGAGAACTCTGAGCAAGGAGTGGACAGAAACTCCTATCTTAGTGAGGAAGTGTGGTTGACCCCCGTTGCTAGGTATGAGTCATCATTTCAAACGCTGTGATTGGTTGATCCTAAAAGTTAGATAAAGAGCACCCACCCCATGTGTTGAGGCTATAGTCCTCACTGCAGGTGGCCCCGGTTCGAATCCTGTGTCGAGCAGTCCTATCCTGCATGTCTTTCTGCCTCCCATTTCCTGTCTCTCTCTCAACTGTTCTGTCAATTAAACGCCAAAATGCCCAAAAAATATACTTTAAAAAAAAGCTAGATAAAAAAAATATACTTTTGGTGATAATGGGCAAAGGATGGACCCTCAAATCGATAAATGTAACCATAAAATCCAATCTTATGAAGACTGTGTAATTGTAAAAATTATTTCACATAAAAGAAAATATCTGTTAAATGAATAGTAAGCTATACTTTAAAATTATCCTACTAAATGTGTGAAAACTTGCACAGTATTCACATAGTGAAACTTACATTTATTTGCTTATATTAATTACCATGCTGGTCATTTTTGCACTTTCAACTTTCCAACTCAATTTGGTATTAACAAGGGTAAAATGGCTCAGCTTTAATCAGTGTCTGTGATTGCTGACCGGCCTATAAGAAGCAGTGTTGGTTGGCTTTGAAATCTACCACAAACCAGTGAACAGCAATGGAGAAGAAAAGAACAAGGAAACCCAACTGGACAGAGGAACAGGAACAATCTGTAGCGTTTCATTAATTCACTGTCATCCAGTGTTTGGAGAATATCTCTCCTGCCTCTTCTGTCCACCATTTTGTCCTCTGCTTAGGGAACTCCTAAGCCACTTAAAAGTCCTCTTCCCTACTCTTAACAGATCCCACCTTAGGAGCTCTCTTAAGAGCTAGGATTCTTTAGGAATAGCTTTTATCTTTACTAGGATCTACTCTTAACTTTTAGGAGAAATTCTAAGAAAACATCATGATTCTAAGAATTTTCTTAGAATTTGGCCACTAGGAGCAACTCTTTGCACTAAGAATCTTTAGGAATACGGCCCCTGGTCCTGATCAGACTGGAGGTGGCCCACAGTGAATCAGTCCCGGATCCTCCATCGTCACCAGATCCCCCGAAAGCCCCCGCAAATAATACATCGACAAAAAGTGGCAAGTTGCACCTTTTCGTCGGCTTATTATTTGGGCGTTGTTGTTTTTTTTTTAATCCTATAACGTCACTGCAACATGCGGCTCTCAGTGTTTGTCAGTGTTGTGTAGTTAGAGCTGTGTCTCCCTCCTGTTCCCCAGGTAGGAGGGGGGCAATAGCCAGTCTAACAGGCAACAGGCAGTTGTAGCTTTGCGGGCGCGGGGGGGGGGGGGGGGTCGTCGATCCTCTCTTTGACTTCGATTCTCGAGACCATGACGTAATTTCGATCGATTTCGATAAAAAATCGAAATCGTGACACCCCCGATTTCCCATCCCTAACGGGACGCATTAGTGTCGCGGTGCTGCAGAGACACGTGCATAATGGACAGCATGCACATCCATTCACTCTCTTCTTTTCTCTTTCTCCCACCCTCAAAACAAATCAACAAACAACCACTCCTCGTTCCGGGGACGACAACAGCTGCACCATTTGCTCCTTTTGGACGTTGAGATAACGTGATCGCAGAGCGCCTGTTCTCCCCACCACAGAAACAAACACTTTTTCCTCGTTGTGATGATTTTTTTACAAAAATAAATGGTGGAGCAGTGCAGTGGTAATGTCGATAATATCTCTGACCGTTTATTTTTGTAAAGAAATCATCACAACAAGGAAAAAGTGTTCGTTTCTGTGGTGAGGAGAGCAGGATATATTTATATTTAATATTTTTAATCGTTTCCTTCAGCCTAAAGTGTTGCATTGTCAAATGACAACTACATGACCAATCCAAAAATATTTTAATTTAAAACTGATGTTTTCACAAAATGATAAAATTGAAGATGTTTGTAATCATCATTAGACAGAGACAAAGAACTCCTACCTGAGAGTCCTGATGTAGGGCAAAGCCTTTGAGAGGAACAGACACAGACAGACAGGATCTGGTTTCTCCCAGTAGAAGCAGACATCAATCTTAGTCTCGGCCTTCTGCAGGACATTCACAGCTCTTTGAAACAGCTGCGTTTTACCTTCAACTGGAAGGTGCAGCTGATTCCCACCAAGGCCAAGTAACCTGACATGGTCCAACTGTCCTTCACTGAGAAGGATCAGTTTCCACAGCAGCAGGTCACACCTACAGTTAGAGCAAATATCAAGGAATGACACAGTAAGAGCAAAGTACAACATTAAAACAGTAACAGATGTCCTGTCTGTTTATACTTTCTATCCTAAAGTAGAAATGTAGAGACCTGAGCAGCTGTTGGACACTCAGAGCTCATGCTCACCCGTACCATTGGACATTTTGACGGCATCCAAACAGTCGTCTCAGTCCTGGTTCTGATATCACAGCGTCTTCAAGGTCCAGCTGTATTTTCCTCTCCTTGGACTGAGTGACCACATAGGCCACAGCACAGCAGGAGTCTGGGTCCAGACTCTGTCCACTGAGGTCCAGGCAGTAGTCCAGTTTGTCCAGAAGGTGGACACATGCTTCAGGACACTGGGACTCATACAAGCACTGACACAAGAACAGTATGTCCACATCAGACCCACTGTCCTCAGCATCAGACTCGTCTGGCTCACACAGACTTTGATGAAATGTGTTAATCATCTCCTTAAAGAACCAGTCAGACGTATTCTTGAGCTCCTCAGCTGGAATCAGACACTCCATCAACCTCGGTTTCTTCTTGTTCAACAACCTGCACATGAAGGGGATCAGATACTTCATGTGTTTCTTCTCTTTGGTCAGACATTGCTGAAGAACTTCCCTGATTCTACCTGGCTGCTTGAGAAGCCACAGTGCAGCAAAAAACTCCTGCATGGTGTAATGGAGAAATGCATATGTGTTTTCTGTCTGAGTGGGACCAAATCTGATAACAAGTTGTCTCAGGAAGGAGAGGACACAGCTGTCTGTGCAGGAAACATCTGTCAAGTTCACAGTTCTTCCCTCAGTTGCATGAAAAGCAGCCTCAGCCAGAGACAGGATTTCACTCCCTGTCTTTCTGATGTGGGGATCCAGATCCTTGGTTCTTATTGGTTTGTTGCTGTTCTTCTGAAGACAAAAACGAACGATGTTGATGTATATTTCAGTCACAGTGCAGGGCTGTGGAGAGTCTCCTGCTGAACAGCAGGCAGACACCATCAGTGCATACATTGGGACGTGACAGAGAGAGAACAGCTCCAAGTTGTCCAAGACCTTCTTGTGTTCTTCACCAAGTGTTGAGGTTAAGTATGTTTTAATGGACTGCTCACTGAAGCCTTTCACTTCCACTCTGACAGAGTCTTCAGAAAACAGCTCTTCATCTTCATCATCTGGTCTGCATGTTACTATGATCTTTGCTTCAGGTAGTAGGACTTTCTGTACAAGTCTCTTCACCACAGATGAAGACAGATCTGTGACTCCATCGAAAATGATCGTCACATTGTCAGAGTTCTTCTTTATATCATTTAAAACCTCTTCTTTGTCCTCGTCTGGTTCACTGAACAAAGTGAAAAGAAGTTCCTCCAGACTCACAGCCTTCATGGAGTCAGGTGTTTCTCTCATGTCAAAATAAAACATGTAGTCCAGCACCTCATCATCTCTTTCTGCCCAGAGTTTCAACATTTCCTGTGTGACGGCCGTCTTCCCAATCCCTGCCTTACCAACCAAGACGATGTTTTTATCTGTTTTCAGAAGTTCACTGGAGGAGATTCCTGCTTTCTTCTCAGGGATGTATTTCCTCATCTTTTTATGGCGACTCATCTTACTTTTCCTGCTTTTCAGTTTCTTTATTTTAGATGGAGAAACATTTTCTTCTGTGTCTAATACAAGTGGCGTGTATGACAGATCAGGCTTGTTGCTTCCTTCAAAGAGGTTTTTGTTTGCTGTCCAAAACTTATTTGATATTCTTCGTGCTTGTGACTTCAGCTTTGTCTGATATCTGTGACATGGCCTGGAACCTAAGACAACAGCACGTAAAGAAATGTACTGTGAGTTAGTTGCTTTGTTTTTACACACTGATTAACAGTGGATTAATAGATACAAGTGAATTAAACACAATGAAAATAAAATGTGGTACATTATTAATCAGAACTCAGAATCAACATACCGTGTAAATAGTTGTATGTAGTTTCTGGGTCTTCATTAAAAGAAAAGCAGCTGATCCAGTGGTGCAGGTCAAATGTCTCATCCTCAGGAGGAGCTCCATTCTTTCTCTCTGAGGGCAGTGATGGTCTACCTAAGGTCCTCTTCCTTGTCGTGTTAATAATTTTCAGTAACTCGTAACAAGCTGCTTCTCCCTTCTTTATGACTTTGCTCAGAATTTCTCTGTTTTTATCAAAATCATCCCTCTCTGTCTGTATTTTACTGACCTCTTCATCACGAAAAACCCCTCGATCATACAGGTTCTGTATAATCACAGAGAGATTCTTCAGTTCTCTCACAAGGTGGACTCTGGCCTGCTGGACGTAGTCTACGGCAGACTGTGATGTACAAGCCATGTTGTGGCTTGTGTTTGTTCTGCACACAGACCAAACTTCAATGATCTGGAAAACAAGATACTAGACACAAAAGTTGAAAATTTGTGAGCTCATTTAAAACAAAAAAGGTATCCAACAAGGTGAAAAATAAACAATTTAACAAAAAAAATCTAAAATAATTCACTTGTGGAAAAACTGGGGAAGTACATGAATTATCATTGACTTAATGAGTATTTTGACTCTTGTATCTAATGCTCAACAGACAATTTAAAATATCACTTCAAGACACATTTTCACTTACCTGAGTCTTGCCCCTTGCAGCGTCCCTTTGCCTCCATGTAGAGACCTTTCTTGACACAGTCTCATACAATCATAGTGTCTAGTTGTATCTTCTGAAACTGACTGTGCAAGACCTCCCTCGCCCCAATGCATCAATCGACAATGGCATCTCTCCAAGAAAGCGTAGTGTCTAACAGGAGGAGAGGGAGAGTAACTGTTAATTTCAATAATACTTTATTATTTATTTGGTTCATTTCGGGCATGTCAATTAGTCATCATCATCACACATCATCTCAATCCAATTAATACAATACACATGACCGAAAGGGAAAGCGGGAGAAGCAAAAGCTTATCTAGTCCCGCCCCCAATACTCACATATTCATTTTTTCTGCATGTTACATTTTTGACATAACATTCTTCCAGTATTTTCAAAATTTAACAATTTGACATAACATTTTTTTTTTTAACATGACATTTCTCACTTTTTTCTTTTTTTTTTTTTTTTTCAACATTTGACATTTTGACATAATGTGTTGCAGCATTAGGCAGTATGTAGAGTTGAAGAAATTGAAGTCCAGCTCTAGATAGAGCATAAGGATTACGTGTGTGTCTGCACATGTGTCCAGAAAAAAAAAATTTTCCGTCATGAGCGAACAACAGTCTCTTCTTATTGCCAGGCATGTCACAAAAGTCACAAAGTCACAAGATGGTCCAATTGACAGAGAGCAAAGTCTGGTGTGGTCCAATTGACAGAGAGCAAAAGTCCAGTGTACTGATTATTTGGTGTGGGAGCCCTTTTCGTGCCAATTCTTCTTTTTACTCATTCTCTGCGGTTTTCGTCGCCATTTCTCTCGATTTCCTCCCGAGTTTTGGCTATGTCAGCTCGCATCAGTGACACATACTCTCGGATTGCGGATATGTCGGACCGTATCCCGACCACAGCACTCCGAGTTGTTGCGTTATCCTCCCTCGCGTCGGTCTGCTCGGTGGCGATCTTTCTCATCTTACGATACTGCATGTAGGCGCCAAAACCCAGGGCGATCATTCCAATTGTCATGAACGTGAAGATGTACACGTCCTCGACATCCTCCACATCCAGTGGGGCAAGGCAAAGGACTCTCCACTTCTCCCATCCATCCACTTTATTATCAAAACAACTTCATAGAAATTAAGATTAGAAATTAGAGACACTGTTGGATTTTAACCTAACGTTAACGTTAAAGCAGAAGTAAGTGATCCAGTGGTTTTGTCTAACTTCTTGTCAGCAGATGGAGTTAGCAGTCCCCGCCCTCGTCCCTACGTCACCACATTCAGGCGCATCCCTTGGCTGCACACACAGAGAGGACTGCCCCTTTATGCCGTTCTCTCTCCTCATTGGATAAAGGTTGTAGGATACAAGGAAAGTTTTCTCCTGGGCTCAGAGCAGAGCAGAGTGACTGACAGACCCGTGTTTCAGACCAAACACTCTATAGAAGTGATTGCTGTCGGAAGATACAACTATTTAAGACTTAGATTAACACAAACATTCCGCTTATTTCTGCTTTAATGAGTTGTTGCTGAGATTCCTTCAGTCAGACAAAAACATGATACTGAACAACGCTGGGATGAGACAATTTTACATTATCCTGAACCTAAGAGATGGCAAGACACAGCAGTGCGTTACAACTGACTGGCCACACTTTTATTTACAGTGTAGATATACCCCACATTTATGTTAGACAGGGAAAGCACAAACATGTTAGCTAACAGTAACTGGCACAAAAATGCTAACGTTAACGGACACTGACGTTCGTTAGCCTGAATTAAATTAACGTTAGCTTGTTGGTTAATGAAAAAAAGAGAAGAAACATTGACTAACCTGCTATTAATCCACGTGAACAGTGTGCTGGTTAATTTCGTTGTCCATTATTATAGAAATTAAGTTAGCTTATGTCTGCCTGCCACTTTAACGGTAGTTTATTTGTTTGTTTTTTGTGGTAGTTAACGGTCGCGCTTCAGTTACCCACAGTAGCTTCCGTTGCCATGCCAACGTCAACGGATGATTAACTGACAGTTACGTCACTCCGGTTTCATTTTAAACTGACCTGTGAATCTCTGATCTCAGGTCACGGTGTCTCCGCTTCACTTCTGTCATTTCAGAAAGTGTCTCGGCTGAGTTGTCCTCCTCCACCGCCCAAAGGTCAGAGAAAGTCCACTACAGTCCAACAGTCCACCAGTGTATGGGCGGGAAGCGCGCGCTCTGCCAGGTGGTTCAACGTCATATCTGTAAATGACGTCATTCCATACAGAAAACGTTGATTTTCATAAAGTTTGTGTGTTACAGTGATGTCATTTTCACATTGGATTACACACATCTGAATGTAATCTACTGCCATGTAATGTAAGCAATTAATGTGACTCTTTATGTGGCTTTTTAGTAGGCTGCTTCCTGCTCCATCACCATGACATGATGATTCCCACATGTCAAATGTTCTGTCATCATGGTCGTGGAAGAAGTGTTCATGTGTTTCACTAAAGCAACGCCACAGTGCAGGAATAACCTGCCACAAATTAAAACCCAGAATTTGGACAAAAAAAAAAAAAATACCGAAAATAAAACAAAACTGTTGGCATCAACACATAGCCTACTTTAAATACCAAAAGTAAAAGCAGACATAGAATAATGCAGTGCAAATCACCATAGACACATGCTCCTCACATCACGTGCATGTCACTAAAATACTAAATTCAAAGCTTTCCACTGCTGGACAGTTTATAATCAATAAAGTCTTACTGTAGTAATAATAGGCTAATAATAATAATAATAATGTAGCGTTCCGAAGTGTATGGGCTTCTAAAGTCACTCTTCGTTACTGACAAAAACTCACGAACATAATACTCTTTGGAGCTGAGCAACACACTCCGTTTATTCACCTTTCACACCCGCGAACTGAGACAATAACACTGTCGCCTCCCTCTGACGTCACACCCGCGCCCCACTCTCACATGCGTCCCCCCTTACAGTAGAGAATGTCCCCATCTCTCAAAACACATGTAAATGAAACACACAGGGGGGGAAAAGATGTGCATATAAAACACAACACATGTATACAGCCAAACAGGCCATGAGGCAAATATTCAATAAACACAGCTGTAAAGTGTACCCAGCCTCATTAACCCACACAATAGAAACACAACATACATGCAACCTCCCCTTAAAACACAGGGAGTCAACAAACCTGAGCACGTAAACATTCACTCCATTACATAGTCCCTAAAGCGAGCAGGGGGTCGTGACGACCTACCAACCCGAGAGAACCTTGGCGGGGCAAC
This sequence comes from Trachurus japonicus, assembly GCF_045865225.1. NCBI lineage: Eukaryota > Metazoa > Chordata > Actinopteri > Carangiformes > Carangidae > Trachurus > Trachurus japonicus. Next base: position 40,037,154 of record NC_140907.1, read on the forward strand.
TGCCTGGTCAGGGCAACCACTAGCACCTACGCCAGTGCCACGACCACAGTCCATGACTTCATCAAAGAGGGATGCGCCCGCAGGGCTACCAGGCGTGGCAGCTTCCTCCTGCAGAACAGTGGGCGGGGAAGGGGAGAGGAGGTTCCTAGACGGGCCCTCCAAGGGAAAAGCAACAGGCAGATTGTAGCGCCGCAGCCTGTCATAGTGGACGGTCTGCAGCGGGGGCTCCTCCCCGAATGGGCTACTAATCTGATAGGTGACTCCAACCTCATCATCCCTGTCCATCCCACCGCTGCCACCAATGTAGCGTTCCGAAGTGTATGGGCTTCTAAAGTCACTCTTCGTTACTGACAAAAACTCACGAACATAATACTCTTTGGAGCTGAGCAACACACTCCGTTTATTCACCTTTCACACCCGCGAACTGAGACAATAACACTGTCGCCTCCCTCTGACGTCACACCCGCGCCCCACTCTCACAATAATAATAATAATAATAATAATAATGTGTTGATTACGTTTAGTTTGATAAGTGAATGCAGAGCAACTCGTTAGTTATTAATTAACCGTGACGGGAACACAGTTTTTTATCTCTGAGCCCGGTATGGAGCAGACATGAACTTTGATACAGAGAAACAAAAAGTTTAGTACAAACGGAGACTAAACTCAAACTAACCAGTAAACAGAGCGGACCAGGTGAGCTTCAGTCTTACCTGAGAGTCTCTCATCCCGCGTTCAGACTTCAGAGTTTCTGTTCTTTACTTTTTAAGAAATATTTTTGACCGGTTGACACGACGACTTCACGTGTCTGCTGTTTCCTGGTTTGTTTCATACTTTCACTTTCGAGATCCACAAGGTGGCGACATTGGACCGAAAATGTAACCTCCCACCCAGTCTATATAACCTTCAAAATAAAAGCACTGAGTTAAAGTGAAGATTTGAAGCAGGATCTGATTTCTTTATTTTCTGTATGTGGCACTTTGCGTTTTAATGATGATGATGATTATTTGTCTTGTCATAGATTTGTCAAAGTAAAAATCAGCAAATCATACAAGGATTTCCAGAAATACAGTAGCTGCTTGAATCATCCAAATTATAACAGAGCTTAAACAAACCTTAACAAGTTATTCTTAAATGGTGACAGACAATTCAAACAGCTTTATTGGCACGAACAGAAATGTGTTGTTGCCAAATGTTGCCCCTTACAATATTACAATTCATATTCTTGTTTTATATTTTTGTTATTGTTATGTTTTATTATCTCTCTCTCAAAAGAAAAGATTAGATATCAAATCTAAACCATATTTAATCAAAACATAGTCAGGATTAAACAGAAGAACACAGCACAGAAGGTGCTGGAGTCTCCCTTTAGTAGAACACTTTTATTTACCTTAAACTTATTGAATTACATCACAGTTCGACTGAGACCAAGACCTTGAAATTTTGGTCTGAAGAACCACAACAAGAAGGAGAGGAGTGAAGCAGTGACTCGTTTCTGACACAAGATGGAGCCACTGCCTCAGTTTTAGAGGATCACCACCACTACTACTGTAGGACTACTAACCATAGTAGATACTACTGCAGTACTCCTGCTATCAGTGTTCACTACTACTCCTGTATTCATAGCTCTACTACCTGTACTCCTTTAGTTTAGAGCTGCAACAATTAATCGATTATTAAGTTAATCGTCAACTATTTTGATAATCGGATAATCAGTTTGAGTAGTTTTTGATTCCAGCTTCTTCAATGTGAATATTTCTGGTTTCTTTGTTCCTTTATGACAATAAACTGAGTCTCTCTTTGGTGTGTGGACAAAACAAGACATTAGAGGACGATGTCGTCTGGTGCTTTGAGAAACACTGAAGGACATTTCGTAACATTTTATTGACCAAACAACTAATCAATGAATCTATAATGAAAATAATCGTTAGTTAACTTGCAGCCCTACTTCAGTTAGTTCAGTTCTACAGTATTACTGCAGTACTGATGTGAAGATGACTTGTTGTAGATGCAGTATCTATAATCAATGTATAATCTGTTGATCGGCCCACTTCACTTCACTTCCGTCTGTTGAAACTCTGACTTTGTGGTTAAGATGTAACGACACCCACATCAGCACCTCAAGAAACAGGAAGTGGTGGTGTCTTCTTCTTCTTCTTCTTCTTCTGTCTGTGAGCGTCGCTGTCAGTCGACCATGGAGCTGCACCATGTGGAGGCCAACAACCTGACGGAGGTGAAGGTGGAGCTGGGTCAGAGTGTCACCATCACCTGCTCTAACAGCAGTTCAGACCTGTACTGGTTCATACAGATCCATGGAAATCTCAGAGGGTTCATCGGACGGACCTTTTCTGGAAAGCCGGAGCATAATCAGTATTTTCCATCTGACAGAACCAAGTTCCTGCTCCAGGAGAACAGGCTGAACATCACCTCTACCTCAGAGACTGTTCTGGTTCTGGACTGATGGAGGCCACAGCTCACATGGACTCAGCTGTGTTTCTTTATTTCATGCTTTTTATTTGTTCTGTCATAAACTCTGCTCTGTGGACACTTTATTAAAGCAGAAGTCAGCGATCCGGTGGTAAATTACAGCTTCAAGTCACAACTTACGACTTTGTAGCGTTCCAGGCAACCCACTCGTGTTTCTCCGACCTGTTTTACCTGTGAAAGTCACTATAACGGCCACTCGTAACTTCTGACCCGTGAACTCGTACCAGATCGAACTGGTACCACTTCACAGGTCGGAAAAACAGGAGTTACGAGTTTCCTTGAACGCACCATAACAGTCCTCGTCCCTACGTCACCACATTCACGGCGTCCCTTGGCTGCACACACAGAGAGGACTGCCCCTTTATGCCGTTCTCTCTCCTCATTGGATAAAGGTTGTAGGATACAAGGAAAGTTTTCTCCTGGGCTCAGAGCAGAGCAGAGTGACTGACAGACCCGTGTTTCAGACCAAACACTCTATAGAAGTGATTGCTGTCGGAAGATACAACTATTTAAGACTTATATTAACACAAATATATCACTTACTTCTGCTTTAATATACACTGATTTAAACCCTCCTCTCCAGGTGTGGTCTCTCCTCCTCTGTGTCTCTAACCCTCCTCTCCTCCATGTGCATCATCTGTTTCCAACAACGAAGCCGGTGAGAAATCAATCCATGGAGCGGTGGATAAGGTTATTTATCATCTACCATGTTACCATGGTGATATCTGTGTAGTCTTATCTGTCATCAACAAGAGATTACGGGTTACGGGTTAGCGCGTTACGTTTGTGTGGCGGTGTCGCCATGGAGACGAGAGCTGGGACACCGGGTCGGAGGCTCTGATCTTACAAGGTTGGTTTTCAGCCAAGAGACGCTCCATTCTCCCTGGAACTAGTTACTAGTCAGTGATTTAACCAGAACTAGAGACTCTAACTGGAGACAAGAGACAGAAGATATTCTCTCTTGTTTCTGTTATTGGAGCAACAACACATGTGGACATATAGAAAATAAAAAGTTTGCTGAAAGTCTCTCAGAGCTGCTTCTTCCTTCAGTCAATGGAGAGCGATGATCAGCTGCTCTTTTATAGATTTAATGTTTTGTTGTTGTTGAAATGGTTCAATCACAGACACTGAGGTTCGTCTCTTCACTTTTTACTTCCTGTTGTGGTGTTTGTTGTTGTTGTTCAGATGAAGCTCAGGAGGAGGAGGAGGAGGAGGTGTGAAGCTCATATCTTCAGTGGTCAGACACTTCCTGTTTCTCAGAATGCTGAGTCGTCCTCTTCACATTCTCCTGAACCAGAACAAGCCGAGTCACCAACGACCTCGTGGTCATCAGGAATTCATCACGCAGTCGTCATCAGCTCCCGTCACGAGTGTCAGTGAACGCAGCTCTGAACACACACACTGGTCTCAGAAGAGTGAGTGATGTCATCTATTCAAACTGTGGTGTAGTCTAAGGCCTCGTCCACACCAACACGGGTGTTTTTGAAACCAAACTTTTATGGACCCCGGTTAAAAAAAAAATTGCGTCCACACCACCGGTGTGACAAAAAATAACTCCATCCACATGAAACCGCAAATCCGTCTCAAACAATGTCATGCACATTCCAAAGCAGTAGGTGGCGATATCGCTCCTAACAGGAAGCAGCTGTAACTTGTACAGAGAGAGTGGAGGCTCAAACAGCTCAAACTGACCGGCACCGCGAGACGAGTCCGCGCTACTAACACACCTCGCCCGTAATCTCTTGTTTATGACAGATATGAAAATACACAGATACACACATGGTAACGATAATCCATCGATCCACTGATTGATTCTGAAAGGCTTCACTGAAAACTAATGTACAGGACGGGAGGAAGCTAAACAGTGGGGAAGTGACCGCAATTTACTATTTGATAAAAGCTGATTTTCTCCATATCAACATTATGTTTACATGGTGACCACGCGGTTTTGTATTAGTGTCGCATGTTTAGTGATTATTGATATTCACAGTAGCGTCTGAGCGGTCATCCAGAAGCTTGACGTGCTACCAACAGTAACTAGGGGGGACGGGGATTTATGAAAAGTATTGACGACTATTGATGAGTATTGACGAGCATCGATGAGTATTAGCGACTATCGATGAGTATTGACGACTATCGATGAGTATTGACGACTATTGATGAGTATTGACGACTATCGATGAGTATTGACGACTATCGATGAGTATTGACGACTATTGATGAGTATTGATGAGTATTGACGACTACTGACGACTATTGATGAGTATTGACGACTATTGATGAGTATTGATGAGTATTGACGACTACTGACGACTATTGATGAGTATTGACGACTATTGATGAGTATTGACGACTATTGATGAGTATTGACGACTATTGATGAGTATTGACGAGTATTGACGACTATTGATGAGTATTGACGACTACTGATGAGTATTGATGAGTATTGATGAGTATTGATGAGTATTGAAGACTACTGATGAGTATTGACGACTACTGACGACTATTGATGAGTATTGACGACTATTGATGAGTATTGATGAGTATTGAAGACTACTGATGAGTATTGACGACTACTGACGACTATTGATGAGTATTGACGACTATTGATGAGTATTGACGACTATTGATGAGTATTGACGACTATTGATGAGTATTGATGAGTATTGACGACTACTGATGAGTATTGACGACTACTGACGACTATTGATGAGTATTGACGACTATTGATGAGTATTGACGACTACTGATGAGTATTGACGACTATTGATGAGTATTGACGACTATTGATGAGTATTGACGAGTATTGACGACTATTGATGAGTATTGACGACTATTGATGAGTATTGACGACTACTGATGAGTATTGACGACTATTGATGAGTATTGACGACTATTGATGAGTATTGACGAGTATTGACGACTATTGATGAGTATTGACGACTACTGATGAGTATTGACGACTACTGACGACTATTGATGAGTATTGACGACTATTGATGAGTATTGACGACTACTGACGACTATTGATGAGTATTGACGACTATTGATGAGTATTGACGACTATTGATGAGTATTGACGAGTATTGACGACTATTGATGAGTATTGACGACTATTGATGAGTATTGACGACTACTGACGACTATTGATGAGTATTGACGACTATTGATGAGTATTGACGACTATTGATGAGTATTGACGAGTATTGACGACTATTGATGAGTATTGACGACTACTGATGAGTATTGACGACTACTGATGAGTATTGATGAGTATTGACGACTACTGACGACTATTGATGAGTATTGACGACTATTGATGAGTATTGATGAGTATTGACGACTACTGACGACTATTGATGAGTATTGACGACTATTGATGAGTATTGATGAGTATTGACGACTACTGACGACTATTGATGAGTATTGACGACTATTGATGAGTATTGACGACTATTGATGAGTATTGATGAGTATTGACGACTACTGACGACTATTGATGAGTATTGACGACTATTGATGAGTATTGATGAGTATTGACGACTACTGACGACTATTGATGAGTATTGATGAGTATCGATGAGTATCGATGAGTATTGACGACTATTGATGAGTATTGACGACTATTGATGAGTATTGATGAGTATTGACGACTACTGACGACTATTGATGAGTATTGACGACTATTGATGAGTATTGATGAGTATTGACGACTACTGACGACTATTGATGAGTATTGATGAGTATCGATGAGTATCGATGAGTATTGACGACTATTGATGAGTATCGACGACTATTGATGAGTATTGATGAGTATTGACGACTATTGATGAGTATTGACGACTACTGACGACTATTGATGAGTATTGACGACTATTGATGAGTATTGACGACTATTGATGAGTATTGACGAGTATTGACGACTATTGATGAGTATTGACGACTACTGATGAGTATTGACGACTACTGATGAGTATTGATGAGTATTGACGACTACTGACGACTATTGATGAGTATTGACGACTATTGATGAGTATTGATGAGTATTGACGACTACTGACGACTATTGATGAGTATTGACGACTATTGATGAGTATTGATGAGTATTGACGACTACTGACGACTATTGATGAGTATTGACGACTATTGATGAGTATTGACGACTATTGATGAGTATTGATGAGTATTGACGACTACTGACGACTATTGATGAGTATTGACGACTATTGATGAGTATTGATGAGTATTGACGACTACTGACGACTATTGATGAGTATTGATGAGTATCGATGAGTATCGATGAGTATTGACGACTATTGATGAGTATTGACGACTATTGATGAGTATTGATGAGTATTGACGACTACTGACGACTATTGATGAGTATTGACGACTATTGATGAGTATTGATGAGTATTGACGACTACTGACGACTATTGATGAGTATTGATGAGTATCGATGAGTATCGATGAGTATTGACGACTATTGATGAGTATCGACGACTATTGATGAGTATTGATGAGTATTGACGACTACTGACGACTATTGATGAGTATTGACGACTATTGATGAGTATCGATGAGTATTGACAAGTATTGATGAGTATTGATGAGTATTGACGACTATTGATGAGTATCGACGACTATTGATGAGTATTGATGAGTATTGACGACTACTGACGACTATTGATGAGTATTGACGACTATTGATGAGTATCGATGAGTATTGACAAGTATTGATGAGTATTGATCTGCTCTCTTGTCTCCGCCCACAGACATGGCGAGCTAAGCAGCGTCCAATCAGAAACCAGAGGCACCACAGCCTCCTCCTCCTCCTCCTCCTCCTCCTCCTCTTCCTCCTCCTCTTCCTCCTCCTCTCCTCCTCAACTCCTCCTCTTCCTCCTCCTCCTTCTTCTTGTTTTTTGACTATTGATGAGTATTGACGACTATTGATGAGTATTGACGACTACTGACGACTATTGATGAGTATTGACGACTATTGATGAGTATTGACGACTATTGATGAGTATTGACGACTACTGACGACTATTGATGAGTATTGACGACTATTGATGAGTATTGACGACTATTGATGAGTATTGACGACTATTGATGAGTATTGATGAGTATTGAAGACTACTGATGAGTATTGACGACTACTGACGACTATTGATGAGTATTGACGACTATTGATGAGTATTGACGACTATTGATGAGTATTGACGACTATTGATGAGTATTGATGAGTATTGACGACTACTGATGAGTATTGACGACTACTGACGACTATTGATGAGTATTGACGACTATTGATGAGTATTGACGACTACTGATGAGTATTGACGACTATTGATGAGTATTGACGACTATTGATGAGTATTGACGAGTATTGACGACTATTGATGAGTATTGACGACTACTGATGAGTATTGACGACTACTGACGACTATTGATGAGTATTGACGACTATTGATGAGTATTGACGACTACTGACGACTATTGATGAGTATTGACGACTATTGATGAGTATTGACGACTACTGACGACTATTGATGAGTATTGACGACTATTGATGAGTATTGACGACTATTGATGAGTATTGACGAGTATTGACGGCTATTGATGAGTATTGACGACTATTGATGAGTATTGACGACTACTGACGACTATTGATGAGTATTGACGACTATTGATGAGTATTGACGACTATTGATGAGTATTGACGAGTATTGACGACTATTGATGAGTATTGACGACTACTGATGAGTATTGACGACTACTGATGAGTATTGATGAGTATTGACGACTACTGACGACTATTGATGAGTATTGACGACTATTGATGAGTATTGATGAGTATTGACGACTACTGACGACTATTGATGAGTATTGACGACTATTGATGAGTATTGACGACTATTGATGAGTATTGATGAGTATTGACGACTACTGACGACTATTGATGAGTATTGACGACTATTGATGAGTATTGATGAGTATTGACGACTACTGACGACTATTGATGAGTATTGATGAGTATCGATGAGTATCGATGAGTATTGACGACTATTGATGAGTATTGATGAGTATTGACGACTACTGACGACTATTGATGAGTATTGATGAGTATTGACGACTACTGACGACTATTGATGAGTATTGACGACTATTGATGAGTATCGATGAGTATTGACAAGTATTGATGAGTATTGATCTGCTCTCTTGTCTCCGCCCACAGACATGGCGAGCTAAGCAGCGTCCAATCAGAAACCAGAGGCACCACAGCCTCCTCCTCCTCCTCCTCCTCCTCCTCCTCTTCCTCCTCCTCTCCTCCTCAACTCCTCCTCTTCCTCCTCCTCCTTCTTCTTGTTTTTTTATTGCGCCTTTCCTCTTCCTCCTCTTCCTTCTCTCCCCCTCTTCCTCCTCCTCCTCTCCTCTTCCTCCCACATGTCCTAATGGCCTGGGGCTGATATCCAATCAGAGCTGCTTCACAGCTCCGTGTGACAGGAAATTCAATTAGGCTGAATTTTTTCCCTTCAATCTTTCTCTCTCATTCCCTCTCTCTCTATTTCTCTCCCTCTCTCTCTCTCTCTCTTTTTCTGCCACGCTTTCCCTTTGTCTCTCGCCCTCTCTTTGTTTATCTCGTTCTCTCGTCCTTTTTCATCTCTCTCTGGTTAGTTTCCTGGATCTGTAGAGGTAGAGAGGAGCTCCGGGCGCCGCAGGTTGTCCAGGAAAACTGAAAAAATTTAAAAAATAGAAATAAGAAAATAAAAATAAATAAATAAACTCTGATTTCCTCCATGAAGGAGAAATTAAACTCTGTTTGTCCTTGAACAGTCTGAACTGTTTATTTTCTGACTTCAAGCTGCTCCTCCTCCTCTTTCTTCCTCTTGTTCCTCCTCCTCCTCTCTTCCTCCTCCTCCTCCTCCTCCTCCTCTTTTACCAGCTGTGTCTCTGTCTCAGGTGGACGCCGGCGCCTCCTACAGGATGAACCCTCTCGCCGCCCTCGCCATCGACCGTAACGCCCTGTTGGGGCGGGAGAACCTCGGCGCCCCCGGTGGCGGGCTCTTCTACCCCGGCACCCCGCGCGTCTCTGCGGCACCGCCACACAAACGCGCTTGTTTACGACAGATAAGACTACACAAATATAGGCCTACCCATCGTAACATTGTAACATGGATTGATTTCTCGACGGTTTTGTTGAAAACAATTATGCACATGGCGGAGAGGAGGGTTAGCAACCCAGAGGAGAAGAGGCCGGACTTGTATAGTTCCCATTTAATCTGCGCTAATTTGCACCGTGATTTGCATAATGAACCTCAAGCTATTTCAGTTCTCACTCCTGCCAGGTGAGTGTCAATATCTGTTGTACAAGCAGGCAATATATTATGGTGTGTTAGCAACTTGTTAAATATTAGTGTGTCTTTCCTTTGGTGAAGAATAGTCTGCGGTAATCTGCCGTTAGTGTTGGCTAAACTGACATTAGCCATTAGCCTATTAGCTAATAGCAGACTAGTGTTGAATTTAGTCGTGTGAATATTAGTTTCCTGACATGTTAACTAACATTCAACAGTCAGCGGTTTCACGTACCACTGATTCAACCATTAAATGTAGTGACGGCATGAGTTGTTGGTTTACATATTGCTAACCATTACTTACCAATGTAAAGTCGTCAGTACTACAGCTTACGTTAGCTTACTGTACCGTAGTCATGATAACGGACAAGTCACTGAGTGAAACGTTTTAAATGTGGTCTGAAAAATGTTGATGCTTTAAATGTTTTAGGTTAAAGGATAATTGTATGCATAAAATCGTTGAGCAAATCAAGTTTTCTGACATATTATGTTTATCATATTTCACATTATGATACAGGATGCCGTTAACTGAACATGGCGTGTACGATGTGTTTTTAAATTAGTCCTTCTGTTGATATTTGAACCATTGGCTAGAAACGTAGTTGCTTACCAATGGTAGTCTGCTGTTGGCTTTGGCTATAGACTGTTAGCCCAGTTGTTGCTTTACAGAACAAAATACGTTTTTTGACACATTTAGATATTTTAATTTCAATATGTGTATGATTAATATTTATGATATAGAATAGGATGCCATTAACTGAACATGGAAGTGCACCCTGTTCAAAAATAACAGTTAGTTGAACCATTGCCCAGAAAACTTAAGTGGTAGGCTAGTCTGCTGTTGGCTTCAGCTATACTGATGTTACCTGTTAGCCCAGTAACTAGCAGCTTGTTACTTATCAATTAGAGAGTCCCTGACATTAAACATAAGTTGTTCAACTGTCAAACACAAAATTCTGACAGTGAATCTGTTTATTTCATCTGTTTACACTGGTGAAAAAGATGTTTAGACCTTAGATGAAAGATTAAACACTTGTTTTTATCAGTTCCTCAATTCTCATGTATCTCTGACGGCTTGCCCCGGTAGTTTCTAAGGCCTCATGAATATTCATAAAGTTAACAGGAAGTTATTTATCTTCTTTTAACAGCTTGACTTCCGTCCCCTGAGCACAGTCGGTCATCACTCTCCTCCCTTGTCGGATGAAATCAGGTTTTACATCAAATTTATGTTTCTTTCATACACTGTTGAGCAGCTGATGTGTTTTATTGTGTCTGAAGTCACACAGAGAGATGAGAGGAGCAGTGATGAGTTTAACAGCAGCATCAAGTGGATTTGTCCTCGTCCTTCTTCTCACTGCACCAGGTACTGTACATCTACATTTAGTTAACACATTCGGATCAAGACGAAAAAGGTTTGAGTCAATAGATATGAAACATTCTTCTCCTTTATAAGTTTAGCAGTTGGTATGAACTCAAGAAATAGTGAAAACATAATGTGTGTCTTTGTTGTTATTGCACAGTGAGGCTGGTGCTGTCTAAATTAACTGTATGAATGAAGCTGTATCCAATCAAATCAAGTTGTCATTTCTCTGTATAGTAGTGCAGACAGAATGAGAGAGCGTTTCTTCCAGGAATCCATTGTGAAAAACACACACACACAAGGTTTGTAGTACAGTACAGTTGTTAAAGTGTCAAATGAGGATGGAGGATGATGAATAAATGATTTAAAAACAAATCCAGCTACAGGTAGCCTACTATAGTGTCATGGTGTGTATACTTCAGATCAGCGGTTCAGCAGTTGAACAGCTTATGGAAGGAAGCTGTTGATCAGTCTGGTGGTTCCGCATTTTTATGCTTTGGAAACGTTTGCTTGATGGGAGCAGTTCAAATTGTTCAAAAATTTGTTGAGAGGGTGTGAGGAGTCCTTGATAATGGTCAGTGCCCTGTCATCTGAAGGATTCAGTAAATGTAGAGTTTATCTACAAATGTCTGTACGTCCTGTTTAAGAGAACGAGAGAACAGCTACCAAGACTCAAAATAAGGAACTACTTAGACGTCAATGGTTAATTTTGTTACTTGTTGATGTAAGTGTGATGTTTCCACTCCCTGTTTGGTTCACAGTGACCCGCCCTCCCTTACAGTAGAAACCAAGTGTGAATACCAATATGCATTCAAATTTAATGCCAGCATAAACACTGAGTGACCCAAGAGGAAACAAAACAAGGACATTGCACACCCACTAATAAATAATTATTTGCCCCTATGACATTGTTCATTGAGGCTGCATTAATATTCAGAGGTCCAGTAGTTTTCTGTCTAGACTTTTCTTTTTGTGTTCACTGTGGCTTCATACAGCAACAACATTATTCACATTGTGAGTTTGAAAGTGAATAAAAAGGAAGACACCACAGGAGGAAAACATGATTTTTCTTCAGTAACATATACATAACAATATAGAACAATATCACAGACATGTTTGTCTTAAACTTGCAGTGAGACGTGTTGGAGCCAAGTAGTTTAGTAAATGTGTTTTAGTCATGTAGCAGGTTTACATGTTGAATTAGCTCCATAAAACTTCAGTGTTGTTCTGAGTCTGACTGTGGTTTCTGCTGTGCTCTGTGTTACAGTGATACAGGGTCAGAGTGGCTGGAGAGTGACTTACACTGACACTCACATCTGTGCCTCTAAAGGATCAACAGTGGAAATGAGCTGCACATACAGTTACCCATCCTGGATAAATAACATTTACACTACGGTTGAGAAAACATACTGGTTCACTAAGGGGTATTATGATGGTGTGGATCTGACAACAGACTCAGACTACACAGGTCGTGTGGAGAATCACTGTGATAGGAGGAAACGCTGCACTCTGAGAATCAGAGACCTGAGAGAGAGAGACTCAGCTGTTTACAGGTTCAGATGTATAACTAACAATGCAGGATACACAGGTGAACCTGGAGTGACTTTGTCTGTCAGAGGTAACGTTTTCACTGGAATATTTATCAGTTTGGTACAAGTCATTGACGACTGAGAATCTTTATTTGTCTCTGTGTTTGTACTTTTCTAGTTTAGTTCATGTCTGTTCTTTCTTCATAGATCCAGACCTCCAGGTGCTGGTGGAAAGATCATCAGACCAGGTAGAGCTGAAGTGTCACAGCAGTTTTAAAGCAGCTGATCGTCCTTCATTTGTCTGGTACAAGAACAAACTGAAGATGGAGGAGGAAACATTTTCCATCAGAGTCTCTGTTAATGACAACAACAGATATTCCTGTGCTCTTAAAGGATGTGAGGATCACCGCTCTCCTCCAGTGTGTGAGTTTACTCCACAGTGTCACTAATACAATGTCAAACTAAAACCTTCCACTACAGAGATTGTGAAGAATGACCACCGCATACAATTTATTGTGAACAACGCGTTTCGCTTGTTGTGTCACCAGGTTCGCCTCTGGCGTTGCTGGGTGTGTTCATATAGACTACCTTCTGGTCACATGACCCAGAACATACACAGTTTATGTCTCATACTGGATCAACCTCTGTATAAACTATCAACTACATCATATTCACTTTTACTGTGAAAAGACAGTTAAAGTTGACTTGTCCTCATGTTTCCTCCTCCAGATGCTCCAAAGCTTCCCTCTGTGTCAGTGAGTCCCTCTGCTGAGATAGTGGAGGGCAGTTCAGTGACTCTGACCTGTAGCAGTGATGCTAACCCAGCAGCTAAACTCACCTGGTACAAGGAGGATGAAGACTCACCAAAAGCTTCAGGACAGATCTTCACCATCACTGACCTCAGACCTGAACACAGTGGGAATTATTCCTGTGAAGCCCAGAACACAATAGGACGTCAGAAGTCCACCTTAAATCTGACTGTTGTTGTTTCAGGTGAGTAAATGTGTGTTAATCCTCTGTTGACTCAGTCGTCCTGTAACTCCCTCATCAGTTGTCAGTGTTTCCTTCTGATCCTCCAGGTTCATGGAAATCAGCAGCTGCTGGAACAATCCCTGTTGTTCTCCTGGTTCTGGTCCTCCTCACTGTCTTCCTGTGGATCAGGTGAGAACGTCTGTGTCTCCATCATCATCTTCACTGATCCATCTAAATGTAGGAGTTGATTCATTCGACTGTTTTTCCTCCTGTCTAGAAGAGACAAGTTGTTCCCACAGCAGCGTGAACCAGGAGAGAGACCTGACAACGGAGCAGAGGTGAGACAGGAAGAGTTCAAGGGTGAATTCCAGTTCTCCCCTTAGCCCTAGCCCGTGGCCCTAACCCTTCGTTTTGCGCGTTCACGTGAAGTGGTAGGGGTGTCCCGATTCTGGTTCAGACGAGGGTTAGGGGGAAGTGGTCTGGCTATCTGGCCCTTGAAACGGAGATTTGTCAGGGGCACACTACAAACCGAGGGCTATGACAAGTTTCCCAGAATGCATCTTGCGGCAACCGGCAGCTGTTTTATTTCTCACTGTAGCGCTGTTATTACATCATTTTGTTAAGTTTTAATGCATTTCATGTGAGAAAGTAGCTGTTTAGATCCCCAATGTGCGGTCGGTTTATCCAAATGAGGCTGTTTAGACGTTTGCTCCGATGTTTTTGGGAGAAGTGAAGCTCCACGACGGCTCGTCGCATAGACTCATTAGCCGGCCAACCTCTGTCGTCATCCCGGGAGAAAAGACGATCGCTAATTAGCTTACCCGCAGGGTTTTAAAGGTTTACCGCCGCGTAGTTACATTCTTTTTAGGAGATAAATGCTGGTCTCATTGATGAAATGTAACAATTGTGGCAGTCGCATTAATTTGTTTGAATTCAAAGAGAAGCTTCATGTGTGTTTTGGACACAGGAGCAGCGCTGCCTGGGAGTAGGGATGTCACGATTATAGATTTTCTTGGTACGATTATTGTCAGAGAAATAATCACGGTATTATGATTATCACGATTATTATGCATCAATACATTTCACAACACTATGAAGGTGTAAAATCAAATATAGTCAAAATATAATTACATTACTAATCTCTTAATATAGGACCAGTTATTAATAAACTGGGGGAAGTGTTTGCAATATTTAAGTCATTAATTATCATCTATATCAAATGTATAAGTTTATTTTAATCATTTTTTTCACAATACAAATGACACGCTAACATTTAAATTCCTACTAATTCAGTGTTACTTTAGATAAATGGACCAGTATCTGTGCATACACCTTTACTTTGGCGCACATCTGCAGATATGGTTCATCTTTTTCAGAAAATGACGGTATTTAGGAATCTTTATGATCAATTAATTGTGGCGTTTAATACCACGATTAATTGTGAAAACAAGTAATCGTGACATCCCTACCTGGGAGCTCTGTAGCCTACGTACAGAAATCACCATATTTACATCAATAAATAAATATTTAACAATGAACCGATCAGTCTTCATTAAATTTTATTTTATTTTATTAAGTTAACGTGGTTTTGAATACAGGATTTGTGGCTCGTCACTTATGTGAAAGCCAGCAGAGACGACTGATGACGTATGTGATTGTTGAAGGGGTGTCCCAATTTGTAGGGGTTGACTTTCAACCTCTACCCCTTGTATCTCCGTTTGGGGTAGGGATGAAAAATAGAATTGGAATTGGGCACAATTCTTCCAGTGTGAAATGAAGCATGAATGTCAGACTGCACTTGTCCTGTTAAAATTCACCTGGAAACTGTTGTATCAGCTGTTTAGTCCACTTTCTTCATGGCTGCCTTCTTGGTGTTTCACAAACAATGGTTCATTAAAGCTGTGGATGATGGTGTAGATCCCTCAGGCTGAGAAAAGTGGCTTTAAACTGTGGAACCTCACTACAAGTTGATTCATTGACTTTGCTGAATGTGTCAAGGAACATGAAGCAGTGTGTGAATACTCTGACCTCTGGTGGTGGACAATAGGAATTACAACACAATAAAAGTCTTTTGTTATAACTGAGATGTGTTTGTCCCGTCAGCTGAACGTGGGTCCAGCGTTTGACTCCCCGTCCTCTGCAGCAGGACAGCAGGATGACCTTCAGTACGCCAGCATCAGCTTCTCTCAGCAGAACCAGGGAGATGTTGTCTACTCCAACATCAGAGGTCATCTCCATAGAGAAACTGAGGAGGAGGAGGATGGAGTTGAATACTCTGCTGTCAGACTGAACAACACCAGCAGTGCATCAGGGTGAGCAGCTCCTCTCACATGAAAACAACACACATCAGGTTAAAAACTGTCAGAGTGAAGTTTTTATTCTTCTCTTCACAGAACAAGACGACAACAAGATGGAAACGATTCATTTGCACTGTACAGCACAGTCGGCCAACACACATGAATCTGTGGTCTGTTGTTTATACTTTGATCAACAGGACGAGGAAAATACAAACACATAACTGTGGTTTATGTAGGGAATGTAAATACTTATTTGTGTTCTTTTTGTTTTAAAGGGTTGTATATGAATGAAAACATATTTTCTCACTTACTCATCCTACTTTTATCCAATCATGTATATTCGCTGTGAAAATGTACCTGAATGTGAGAGCAACCCACTATCACATAGAGACTGTGAAGGCCAGGGAAAGAAGGGTTTTTTAAATGAGACTTAAAAACAGGCAGTGTGATGTCAACTACTTCTCATAAACACAACAGCTTGAAGACAAGAATATAGAGATATAGGATACAGTATGTAGTGGGTCTGGAATAGCCACATATAGTTTATTATGTTAACAGACACCCCCTCTTTTTCATTTTAATATTTGAACTTTTATTTGAAACTTTATAAACTCAGTTTTGCATAATCATTACCATTTTGCACCAGTAGATGGTGCTCTAACACCAGTCGGTCCAAGCAAATTGTTTCTGCTCTGCTTTGCTCTGCGCATGTGCAGAGAATAAACCTTTTTTTTTTTTTTTTTTTTTAAACATATTAATTAAAAAAAAAATTCTGCAAAATAGAGTTTGTTTTTAAAGCTTTTGGTAATTGAAGTCCATTGATGTCGGTGCTGTATTGATAAAGTGTAAAATTTGGTTTGCTGTTAGTCCATTTCTTTTTGTGTATGTGAAATTTACCTAAATATAAAACAAGTTGTGCAAAAAAAATAAAATCATTTTCCATTTTGTTATTTTCAAAGTAAAACAAAATGTCCTTTTCATTGCTGGATATATTTTATGTATAATTTTGTAAGATACTTCCTTGATCTTATTATTCAGACAAAATGTATTACTAATCAACCACATTTTTCCAATTCACATCTTTAAAAAGAGATTTCCCCCCCAAAAAATAGCAGAAGGAATAGTTACATTTATCAAAAGATTCCTGATGTATTTATTTGTACATTCTTTGACAGGCTCGTATTGTTTATAGGAGCTGTCCTATAAAGATCATTGTATAACCAAAAACATCTACCTGTTATGGTCTTCTTTCTGGTCTTACTCATTTAAAAAGACAAAAACAAAAACTCTGCTCTTCAGCCATGTTAGCATCGTCCTCCTCAAGCTCTTTGCTAATGCTAGTGTAGCCCATGTGTTCAATGTAATAGATTCATATTTCATGAAAACTCCACTTTTTCCCAGGTTATTATTAGTTTTCTCATACATATCTGTTTCTGTGTGAATTTTTATTTTGGCGAGGTGATTACAATGGCATTTTATTTTGGCGCCTGATAATCCGTTGACGTTCCACTTCCTGTTGTTTCGCGGCCATTTCCATCAGTCGGCTCGACGTCTTCCTGAGCATAAGTAAGACTTTGTAACTACTCCTTTCGCTTCTGTGTTAAATGTAATAAAATTGCTACTGAGAGCTGCAAATATAACTTTGTACAGGTCACAGGTTTTAGTCCATCACAGTAAGAATATTATTTTGGTGTGATATATTTTTTAAATCGAGTATAGCACTTTTGTTGAACTAGCTAACCTAACGTCGTTAAGCTAGGCTATATGAGCATGAGTATTCTCGTGCGTCACTGTTCTCCCCCGTTCTCTGTGAAGGTGTGGATGTTGGAAACCAGACCTTGTGAAGCTGCTGTACTGATGTTATGGCGTGTTACTCAGGTATGTGAGCTCCCTGTTTATTAATTTACTCCATAAATGCTTTTTGTGTTAAGAGTTTAGCTTTTTTCTTTATAGTTAATGCCAAGGGTGTCAGTTTACTTTGAAAAGTGGTGGGGACAATGACCATATGCACCCCCCAACCTGAATCCTTTTACTTTTTCACGCCCCCTTGTTATCACACTGTCTTTAACATGATGTTGTAATAATCAGCTAGCTTAGCCCCCAGACACAGCCAGCAAATATTCATCTGTAAGTAAAAAAAGAACAACAACAAATCTACATTAATTTTACATTGATAAATTTACATTAATTTTATAAATTTGATTGAAAATTGAAGGCGGTCAGACACCATTGATGATACGTGGACAATAAAGACAGTTAACAACTGGATTCAAAAACCATTTCTCTTCATCATGAGCAGCTCGTTATTCAAGTAAGTTTTTCTGCCAGGTGAGTTTTAATTTTCTCCTGTACTTTATGCAAAGGGTCGATATATTGTTATTGTTGATGTTTGCAACTTATTAAATATTAGTATGTCTTTCCTTTGGTTAGAAATACATTTTAGTCTGTGCTAATCTGCTCTTAGTGTTTGCTACACTGATGTTAGCAAATATCCTATTAGCTAGAAGCAGCTAGTGAGGGAAAAACATAAAATGGTTGAACCTCGGTGTGTGAATGTCAGTTTCCTTAACATGTCGATGTCTGACAGTGAATTGCTTTATGTACCAATGGTTCAACTAAGTAGTTAGATTAGGTATTAGTTAACACGTTGCACATGGCTAACCCGTGGCTATCAAGGTTAAGTCATCTGTACCATTAGCTTACTGTAGTCATGATAACAAACACATCACCATTTACGAGTGGAAAGTTTTAAAAACTTTTTAAGACTATTTCTTTATGCTTTCAATGGTTACGGATGATTTTACACATTTAATGATATTTTATTTTATTTTACAGTAACAGAAAAAGGACACAATTAGGTTTTTTAATCAGTTGTTTTCAGCTTTTGCTATAGTGATGTTAGGTGTCCAGTAGGCTAACTAGTGAGTGACAAACGTGACTCATCTTGGTTTTTTTTTGCTTTTCCACTAGTACCTGGTATCTGGTACTGTTTTGGTAACGCATCAGCCCTGGTTCCAAGTGAACCGAGAGACGATACTAAAGTCTAACATCAATCAACTGCCTTCCACTTAGTGGCCAGAGCGTCGTCACTGGAAGAGTAGCAAGTGCGACGTTCGACCCGAGAATCAAACACAGTATTTTTAAAAACACAGCAGCAACAGCGCCCACTGATCTGTACTGACACTGTTGTTATTCTTTGACGCCAGTTAAATGGCTGCTGTGTGGAAAAACAACACCGTGGTCCGTAATCGAGATGCAGACGAGTGTGTTTGGAGCTGACAAGACGATCGAAAAAAATATGATGCAACAGTATCAGCCGTGTTATGACGACCCCACCCACGTTGAAGAGGAACTATGAAGTACTCAGTTATAATGGAAAAGGACCTAAACCGAGTCGAGTCGAGCCGAGTAGAGCTGTAACTTTTCAACTGCAAAACGTTTTTATTTCACCTGCTTATACAAATAGATAGATAGATAGATAGATAGATAGATAGATAGATAGATAGATAGATAGATAGATAGATAGATAGATAGATAGATAGATAGATAGATAGATAGAACTTTATTCATCCCGAAGGAAATTCTTCTGCCAGGATGCTCCAAAGGGAAATGTGCAAGGGAGATGAATAGAGACTTGATAAACTTTAGAAAGATTGAAACTTGTTTTTAATTATTTCTTCAGTTCCCATGTGTCTCTCATGACTTCCTCAGTAGTTTGTAAGACAACAACATGACTGTAAATGAGACTTGTACCGACATCTTGAATATTCATGATGTAAAGAGGAAGTTACTCGTCTTCTTTTAACAGCTTGACTTCTGTCCTCTGAACACAGACGATCATCACCCTCCTCTCTTGTCAGACTAGAACTGGTTTTTGATCAGATTGATGTTTCTTCCATACGTTGTTGAGCAGCTGATGTGTTTTATTGTGTCTGAAGTCACACAGAGAGATGAGAGGAGCAGTGATGAGTTTAACAGCAGCATCAAGTGGATTTGTCCTCGTCCTTCTTCTCACTGTACCAGGTACTGTACATCTACATTTACTTTGTAGAACATTTAGTTAACACACTCGGATCAAGATGAAAGAGGTTTGAGTCAATAGATAAATAACTCATTATTCTCCTTTTTATGTTTAATGGTTGATTTGATCTCATATGATGTAAATCATTCAAACACATGTGAGTCTTTGTTGTGTATCTGTGTTATTACACAGTGAGGCTGGTGTTGTTTCTATTAACTGTATGAATGAAGCTGTATGTGGTTCATCTGAAGGTTTCAGTAACTGTAGAGTTTATCTACAAATGTCTGTACATTCAGTTTAAGAGAACAAGAGAACAGCTACCAAGGCTCAAAATAAGGAACCAAATGTTCCCGTTAATTGTGTTACTTGGTGATGTTAGTGTGATGTTTTCACTCCTTGTATGGTTCACCCGCCTTTTCTTATCTACAATCACAGACAGTAGCAGCTAAGTGTGAATACATGTATACATGCTAAAGTTCACAGAATGAATAGAGAGGAAATGTAAAAACAAATATTTGTTCCTCACACTGGTCATCAAAGATGCATTAATATTCACAGGTCCAGTAGTTTTCCTTTTGGCCTTCCATGTGTGTGTTCACTGTGGCTTCATACAGCAACAACATTATTCACATTGTGAGTTTGAAAGTGAATGAAAAGGAAGAGACCACAAGAGAAAAACATGATTTTTCTTCAGTGACATATAAATAACGATATAGAACAATATCACAGACATGTTTGTCTTAAACTTGCAGTGAGACGTGTTGGAGCCAAGTAGTTTAGTAAATGTGTTTTAGTCATGTAGCAGGTTTACATGTTGAATTAGCTCCATAAAACTTCAGTGTTGTTCTGAGTCTGACTGTGGTTTCTGCTGTGCTCTGTGTTACAGTGATACAGGGTCAGAGTGACTGGGGAGTGACTTACACTGACACTCACATCTGTGCATCTAAAGGATCAACAGTGGAAATGAGCTGCACATACTGGCACCCATACAGGATAAAGGACTCACGAGATCTATGGCATAGGACTACAGTTCAGAAAAGATTCTGGTTCACTAAGGGAGGTAATGATGATGCTGTGGATCTGACAACAGACTCAGACTACAGAGGTCGTGTGGAGAATCACTGTGATGAGAGGAAACGCTGCACTCTGACAATCAGAGACCTGAGAGAGAGAGACTCAGCTGTTTACAGGTTCAAATTTACAACAAATGAAGATGGGAAATACATAGGGTATCCTGGAGTGACTTTGTCTGTCAGAGGTAACGTTTTCACTGGAATATTTATCAGTTTGGTTCAAGTCATTGATGACTGAGAATTTTTATTTGTCTCTGTGTTTGTACTTTTCTAGTTTAGTTCATGTCTGTTCTTTCTTCACAGATCCAGACCTCCAGGTGCTGGTGGAAAGATCATCAGACCAGGTAGAGCTGAAGTGTTGTAATGCAGCTGATGGTCGTTCATTTGTCTGGTACAAGAACAAACTGAAGATGGAGGAGGAAACATATTCCGTCAGAGTCTCTTTTGGTGATACCAACAGATATTCCTGTGCTCTTAAAGGACGTGAGGATCATCGCTCTACTCCAGTGTGTGAGTTTACTCGACAGTGTCACTAATACAATGTCAAACTAAAACCTTCCACTGCACAGTTTATGTCTCATACTGGATCAACCTCTGTATAAACTACCAACTACATAATATTCACTTCTACTGTGAAAAGACAGTTAAAGTTGACTTGTCCTCATGTTTCCTCCTCCAGATGCTCCAAAGCTTCCCTCTGTGTCAGTGAGTTCCTCTGCTGAGATAGTGGAGGGCAGTTCAGTGACTCTGACCTGTAGCAGTGATGCTAACCCAGCAGCTAATTACACCTGGTACAAGGACTGGAAACGTCTCAGTGACCAACCACAGTTTGTCCTCAGCTCCATCCAGCCCTCTGACTCTGGAGAGTATTACTGTGATGTTGAGAATAAGATGGGATCGAGAGCAGCACGTTTATCTATTGACCTCAAATGTGAGAGTTTATTTTAAACCTATATGAAGCTGAATAGTAACCAGAACAATGTTTTCCAGACACAACATTTCTTATGCTCCCAAACACAAAACTACTGTTTCTCATTTAAATACAACATGTAGCTCTGCAGTTAAACTGTGTTGTTGATGTTTGTTGTTCCAGATGCTCCAAAGCTTCCCTCTGTGTCAGTGAGTCCCTCTGCTGAGATAGTGGAGGGCAGTTCAGTGACTCTGACCTGTAGCAGTGATGCTAACCCAGCAGCTAATTACACCTGGTACAAGGAGGATGAAGACTCGCCAAAAGCTTCAGGACAGATCTTCACCATCACTGACCTCAGACCTGAACACAGTGGGAATTATTCCTGTGAAGCCCAGAACACAATAGGACGTCAGAAGTCCACCTTAAATCTGACTGTAGTTGTTTCAGGTGAGTTCTACACATTCATCATCACACACCTGTTTACTGCACCACAGCTCATTAACCTCAATGATAATATCTCCTGTTGTTGTTCTCACTTTCCAGGTGAATCAGTAATGATCATGATCATCATCAGGTTGACTCTGATGGTCCTGATGCTGATCACACTGGTTGTCTTCAGTCTCTGGACAAAGTAAAACTAACTAATCATCAGCTTATTCACTGCTCTTTTATTTTCTTCTTTTACTCCCTGTAGTTTTATGTTTTAATTAGGGCTGTCAAACGATTAATTTTTTTAATCGCGATTAATCGCATTTTTTCCATAGTTAACTCGCGATTAATCTCTATTAAAAATATTATATATGGCGCTTTGGACTTTCAACCCTCCAAAGTGTTATAATCTCTAGACAAACAACTTTTAGACCAGACCTAGCAGGCCTAGTACCTAATCATAACACATGATGCATGAAACTCACACAGAATTGAAACAAATTGCATCCAGTGGAAATTGCCCTTTACTTTGCTACGCCTCTGCCTGGCCATGTGCATTTGTTGACAACCACTGCCGTCAAAAAATCAATACATCGCCACGTGCATTTGTTGACAACCGACGCTGTCAAAAAAATCAATACATGGCCATGTGCATTTGTTGACAACAAAGCCGTCAAAAAATCAATGGATGGAGCTGTGGATATATGTTAGACTGTGTATATTTGTGTAGCAACCAACTTGAAGGTGCCTTACCGCCACCTACTGGACTGGAGGTCCCACACTCCAGTCCTCCAGTCCAGCAGACAGAGGACAAAATGGGCCACGATTAACCGCGATTAAAAAATTTAATCGAGTTAATTTTTTTAATTAATCTAATCGCGATTAACGCGTTAACTCTGACAGCCCTAGTTTTAATGGATTTCATTAATCTTATGTGGCAAAATGAAGAGCGCCTGGGCGGGGATTGAACACGCACGGTAAGAGTCATGCACGCTTGCCAGTCACCCAAAGGGACATTCTCTTGTCCAAGTAGCCAGGGCGCATGATCAATTGGAGGCATAGTGACAGGACCATCAACTGTCACATCGCCAGAATGCAAGAGTCATACGCTTGCCAGGCTTGCCAGGCAAGTGCGCAAGACTATTACCCGGGAGGTGTGGGTTCAATCCCCGCCCGGGCCCTCTTCACCTTGCCACATTCTGGCGTTGTTGGCAGGATCCATGTAGCACTAGGGGTGGGTCCATGGATTCCTAATGTGTGGCAGCCTGCGCGGAAGCACGAGGACGTGCTTGTGAAAAGAGGGGGAGAGATGTGACACTTGACAGGTCCTGTCACTATGCCTCAAATTGACCATGCGCCCTGGCTACTTGGCCAAGGGGATGTCCCTTTGGGTGACTGGCAAGCACACGTGACTCTTACCCAGGAGGTGCGGGTTCAATCCCCGCCTGGGCCCTCTTCACCTTGCCACATTTATATTATGTATTTGTTGTTGTTGGGTTGAATTCAGGAAGAAGAAAACTCAGAGTTCAAACCTTGAACCAAATGAAGCTGTAGAGATGATGAGGGTGAGACACACTGAGAAACTACAAAACTACACAACTTAGCTCATAAATGCTGTGGAAACTACAGAGGATGTGAAGTGAATTCATGTTTGAGTGTAACTTATATTCTAAATGACATGTAATTGTGTGCAGGCTTCATGAATGAGTCTCATTTTGTCCCCTCTGTCCATCAGGTGGACTCTTGTCCTGTTTATGAGGACGTCACCACAGCAGCACAGACAGAAGACACAGAGGAGCAGGAAGACCTGGTGTGAAGTTACAGTCAGGTCAGAGCCTCTCACATCCAATAACAACAGATCAATAACATGCAGACTCCACATTTAGAATTACAACTGTAACTTTACACAGGTTTGATGTGATGTTTTTAGATGCTGTTGAAGTAAAGATGGGGCTCGTCTGATGGAAACAGGAAGAAGAACAACATTGATTGGATCTGATCATTATATTTAGCAGCTATGGAGACAGATTAAGTTTTAATTAATGACTTTTCCTCAGTTTTGTCTCTTTATGGATGAAATGTGTCACAGTGCAGTGGTTCATTATGGTTTAAGATGTTACTGATGCGAAGACAGTTTTCATTGAAGTAGAACTGATCTTATATTTGAGCTTTAAATCTCTGGGGTCACTCATCAAAGCAGGATATAGTTCACCAAATGTGAAGTCTTCTCAAAATAAGAGTCCACTATTGATAGCTTGTTTGACAACCCAACAGTAATTAGAAGAGTCTAACATTAAAATATCTAAAAGATATCATCACTGTAAATAACCTCAATTGTAAATAGTTTCAGTAATTCAATTGTGAAAATGAAGAACGCATACTTAATATCAATTGCAATATTTACTGTCACTGAATAGATAATAATGTTTATTTTAATACTCTTTGTTTAATTTGTTGACTTTTAATGTGTCTTTCTTTTTTGTTTTTCATATTATTGATTTTTTTTTGTTTACTTCATTTGACTCTTTAAATCTTTTCCATTGTGTTTCTGGGTTGATGTGATGTGGATGATACAGGTTTACAGGCAAATTCCAAACTAATTCTCTTTAATTAATTACGTAAATAAATAATAAAAGAAGAGCAAAGTTCTGGTCTCCTCACTGTCCCAGCTACTGAACATCTACAGTTACTCTTTAGGACATTTAATAAACCCACTCAGAACAAACAGAAACAGGTTTGAAGAAACAACTAAATACCTCAAACGTCACTTTACCACATTTAATGTTTGATATGATGCAAATGATTCAAACACAGCTTCACTCTGTGTCAGTGAGTCCCTCTGGTGGTGAGATAGTGGAGGGCAGTTCACTGACTCTAGTCCCAGTATTGACCAAGAGTTCATTCAGTGCTGTTTGGTGATTGTTCTCTGTTCATTTTAGTTCTACAAACATGAAAACAGGTAGAAGGTACTCAGTAGTGGTGCTGATGAACTGGTGAGCTGCTCATTCTGCTCAGGTGGAGATGAGGGTGGTGCAGATGAACAGGTGTGAGTCTTGTGGTTGTGGCTCTGACGTTTAGCTGATGAATGCTGCAGTACTCTCCTCCTCTTCCTCTGCTGCCATGTGAGGATCGTCCTCTCCAGGTTCTTTACTAACACGAGCGAGCTGACGGCTGAGATTTTGAAAAACTTCACTTTTTTTTTGTACTTGGAACCATCAGCAGCTAAACCACCAGCCCCACCAGCCTTTGGTACTGGTTGCTAAAGAATTCACTTTTGTCGTTTAGATGTAGTAAACGTGTATTACCTAACAAAAGGCATTGTGCATAGAATGCTTTTATTGTCATTGTACACAGTACAACATAATTCAAAAATGCTTCTGAGACAGTGCAACATATTACAATGGATCAATCACACAAAAAAACAAAACAAGATATACAACTTTTATCTCATTAAATTGAGTGAGTCCGGTTCGGGAGCAACTGGATTTCGTCTCTGCTTCGCACATATGATGTTGTCCTGTTGGCTCCCTCGAGCCAGGACCTTCAGCATGCACTGGGGCAGTTTGCAGCCGAGTGTGAAGGAGGTATTCCGGGCATGTCCCGCCGGGAGGAGACCTCGAGGAAGACCCAGGACACGCTGGAGTGACTATGTCACTCGGCTGGCCTGGGAATGCCTTGGGATCCTCCCGGAAGAGCTAGAGGAAGTGTCTGGGGAAAGGGAAGTCTGGGTATCCCAAGTCTGCAAGACTGCTGCCCCCACGACCCGGCCCCGGATGAAGCGGAAGAAGATGGATAGATGGATAAATTGAGTGTAGGGTATGCATTTGCATTTAAAGTTCTGATGGCCCAGTGGAAGAAACTATTTTGAAGTCTATTTGTTTTACTTTTCTATCTTCAGCAGCGTCTCCCCAAGGGCAGGAGAGCAAACAGTTGACAGTGACTTGGGTGTCTACCATCCTTGGTTTTGTGTTTGGCCTTGTTGAGGCACCGTGATTCGACTATGGCCTCCAGGGATGGCAGGGGACATCAATGATTTTCTCTGCCGACTTGATGACCCTCTGGTGGGGTCTTCGGTCTGCAGCTGAGCAGCCAGAAAACCACACTGTGATGCAATAAGCCAGAATGCTCTCCACTGTGGATTTGTAGAATGAGACCAACAGAGTTTTTTGACTACCACAGATGTTTTTGTAGACCACGAGAGGTCCTGAGAGGTGCTGGTCCTCAGGAACTTGAAGGTGGAGACTCTCTCCACCTCCTCCCCATTTATGAAAAGTGGAGTGGGATCTGCTCTGAGCCTCCTGAATTCCAATACCATCTCTTTTGTTTTACTGGTGTTGAGTTAAAGGTTGTATCTCTGTATTCTCTGTATGCAGACACATCACCTCTGGTAATAATCCCACAGTATTAACGTCGGCAAATTTAATGGTTGTGACAGAGGGATGGATGGGAGAGCTGCTGTTTATGAAATGCTCATGTATTTGCCCCCCTAAATGACTTGGACTCACCGACCTGACCTCCCGTTCATCTGGAACTAACCAACTCACTCAGTATTCCTCCGCACACGGTACTGAGTGAGTTGGTCAGTTCCAGATAAACGTTTTTTGTCCGTCTTGTTGATGGACTGAAAAAAATGTGTTATTAGATGCCATGTAGTGTTTTGTGGGTGTGTCACATCCGGGGAGGAGTCAGGTGGGATGGTACGTCACCAATAGTAGTAAAATCAGCTGTTCTTCACCTGTGAATGAATGAACTGAGAGGGTGAGGGGGGAAAGTCCTACTTTTGTTGACTGCTAATTTACCCTGTTTTGGACGTTTTTAGGTTTATGTGGGATTGTTTCATTGCCTATGTTTTTTAGCTTAATAAACTTATGTGAATCGGCATTCCTCTGGAGCTCAGTTTTTATTGTTGAAGCGCGTCCGGCAAGTACAAACATTTTGCTCGCTTAGCCTCTCGGCGACCATTAATTGTTCCATCTAGATGACAAACTGAACTGGACCGGAGCCGCAAATGAGTCGACAAGCCACGTATGTATGATGTACGTATGTACGGACGCCTTACAGTGCATCAGCCGGCAAAAACGCATGGGGATCAGTGGTATGTAATCTCTTCTGCTGTTACGTTGGTCTGTTGGAAACAGTTTTTGAAATGGTTGCTCATGACTGGAAAGGGAGGGCAGGTCGGTCTAACAGCAGGGGAAAGGGCGGGAGGGGGGGCGATGCAGGCGGCAGCTGGTGCAGAGAGATGGAGCTCCGGTGGATCTGCGGAAACACAGAGAGAGTGCTAGACACCAAGGCCAAACTACAAAGTGCAACAGAAAATGACAGTTCAAAAATGTACTGAGAGTCACCCAAAGGGACATCCCTTTGGCCAAGTAGCCAGGGCACATGATCAATTGGAGGCATAGTGACAGGAACCTCAACTGTCACAAGCTCATAGTTTTTAATTTATGTATTTTTCTTACCCAGTTCATTATGCTCTAATCACAAACACCTCTGTGTGTTGTGATATATTCACATCACTGTAATTTAATTTAGGTTAGTGGGTAATGGGGGCGGGACTAGATAAGCTTTTGCTTCTCCCGCTTTTCCCTTTCGGCCATGTGACATGCCCGAAATAAACAAATTGATTGATTGATTGTTTATTCTATGTTATATTGTTCTCTTGTATTATTCATTTTCTCAGTGTTGTGTAATTTCTCTGGTGTGAACACTGTGGTCCGTATTTACTGAACACTTTGATGTACTGCCATCTACAGTATATCAAGTACATATCCTCAACCTTTGCTCCTTATTCACCATATAAAACCTGTTGTAACACAATAAAAGTACAGACACACCTAGCTGCAGAGTCCAGAGGAGAAAGTAAAGTGTGAGAGGAGGACGACTGAGCTGCAGCAGAGACGAGACAGAAAGTCAAAGTGAGTCCATCAGGAGTTTGTCAGCAACACAGCAGAGTCTCTACCAAACACTGGTGAGTACAGCTCATCATATTCACTGTGTGAGCAGCAGCCTTAAAGGGGAACTAAGCAGGATTTCTCCCATGGCTATGCTACATTTTTACCTTCATTAAAAAGCTCCGGAGTAGTTGTGATCGTTAACTACATGACTTGTGACTTGTTACGAGTGAGAACAGAGGCTCTCTGTCTTCACCTGGTGTCTCACGGCTGAAAACCAACCTTGCAACATCAGTGTAGTGACTCGGTCGCCGCCCCGGTGTCCCAGCTCTCGTCTCGGCACCGCGACACAAACGCGCTCCGTAACCCGTAATCTCTTGTTTATGGCGGTCAAGACTACACAAACACACACGCCGTAACATCGTTTATGTTATGTAACGATATCCACCGCTCCATTTATTGATTTTTCGCCAGCTTCGTTGTACCCAAATGCACATGGAGGAGAGGAGCGGACTTGCATAGTTCCCCTTTAACACTTTCATCTACTACCATCTACAGTATATCATGTACATAAATATTTCTAATGTGACCGTTTGAAGTGTAACTAGATAAATATTAATTCCCCCTGTCAGGTGAACCTCAACCTTTGTTCCCTGTTCACCATATAAAACCTGTTGTAACACAATAAAAGTACAGACACACCTAGCTGCAGTGTCCAGAAGTGATGGTAAAGTGTGAGAGGAGGACGACTGAGCTGCAGCAGAGACCAGACAGAAAGTCAAAGTGAGTCCATCAGGAGTTTGTCAGCAACACAGCAGAGTCTCTACCAAACACTGGTGAGTACAGCTCATCATATTCACTGTGTGAGCAGCAGCTTTAACACTGAGCTTCATCTCTACTCACTCTCTTCATGTCACACTGACTCTAGTGAACTGGCTCACAACAGACCTGAGGCTGTTTGTCCACAGAGACACTATAGTCCACTTTAAACTGTCTCTGTGTCTCTGTTCAGGACTTTTAAAAGGGAACGTACCATGTTCCCCGGGTCCTATGTTCCCCGTTTTTCCCAAAAAGGGTCCTATGTTACTGGGGAACATAGAAAAAGGTCCTTTGTTCCCCATTGTTGCTGGTTGATGGACTCTCTCTACTTCTCTTGACTCTCTCAATCTATCTTGCCTGTCTAGCCTCTACCTGGTCTTTATACTAAACTTAACCAACTCCTTTCTTCATTGCCTAAACCCAACCAATGGGACAATTCCACTTCTCGCTCAAAGGCACAACTCAACTTCTCATTCGGAAATAGGTAAAAATCTTCAGAGTTACAACTCCACTTCCCGGTATGGGACCAAAATTGCATGTTCCCCGGGTCCTTTGGGAAAAACGGGAAACATAAGACCCTTTTTCTAAAAAAGGTTTCTATGTTCCCCCATCACATACACAGCGGAGAACACAGGACCCTTTTTTAGAAAAAGGGTCCTGTGTTCCCCAGTCCCATACAAATTGGGGAACATAGGGATGATCCCCTGTTGGAACTCCTCACTCAGTCTCTGAGCTTCACTCTCTACGTCACCTCATTTCCGGGCGCATGACGTCCGTCCGACTACCCATTTCTCCGACCATACATTTCTTTATTTTTGCGTCCATTAGTCCGACCTCCCATTTCTCCGACTTAAGTAGCCCTAACCCTTAACCTTACCCTAAACCTAACCTTAACACTGTAGAATGGGTAGTCGGAGAAATTAGCCGCCGGACTTATGGGCAGTCGGACTGATGTATGCTCCCCCTCATTTCCTGCTTTCATGCTGTCAAGGTATCACTTCCTACTGCTGCCTTACTTCACAATAAAAGCCTCACACCTTTATTGTGAATCAGCCAGAGAAAACACAGTGTCCTTGTCACTCAGCTCAGCTCTGTCAGAGGTTTTCTCTGTCAGTGACGTGATGAAAACATTAAACATACTGTATGATTCAAAGTGACTGTAACTAATATCATGTCAGAACAGTTGTCATATTTGTTTAAACTGTGTAAACCAGAGCTTCTCAAACTTCCTCCACCGCACCCAATACAGGTGGAAAGGAGGA